>NW_023397294.1:0-45019 GCF_011125445.2 Fundulus heteroclitus
ACATGTGCTACTACTTTATTGGGATTCGGTTACCATGGCAACAAAATTAGCAGAAAAACCAAACCCCCAAAATTACCCATGATAATCATGGAGCGGGTAGAAAGAAAGCCTCAAAAAAGCCTTTCAAAAAGGACCATTTTCAAAAGCTGACTGTGTCGCCATGCTTTCACCTAATGAACACCGTTAACTTCCAGTGTGTAGATATACTGTTACCTACTCAGAATGAAAACGGGCGGTGTGGATATCTTTATCGTCTGTTCACAGTTACTCCTCAAAGCTCATGTCGAAAATCAGCGAAATACGTCTTTACAATGAAAGTCAATGACGGAATTCTCCAACCGCTAGAGTGGCCCACTCAGCTTTTTAAAGATTTCAAAACTCCGAAACAACTTGACCTTACTCGCTCAATTTTCACTCTAGTGACAAATTATACATCAAAACGTAGGTATTTGTCAGGATTCGGGAAATGTAACCCTCATTGGTGTGGATTTATAGAATTTTTCGCAAATCACCTCAGACGGACACAACCCGAAACCTCCCCCATTCATTTCCTATGGAGCGGTTTGAAAAATGACGTCTAAAAATCCAAAACATCAACATGTTTTCGCATCGTCGCTACTCCTAAACCGTTTTATGTACAGACATGAGACTTTCACACATAATGTCCCAAACCCTTATGGCACTCAAGAAAAATGAATTTTGTGGATAAACTGTTACGGTTTTTCCACAGGAACAATTGCATTGCGGGGAGTAGCGAATGTGCAAAATCTGAAATCGCCTTTGGAGCTGCATTTTCACACATCATTTTTCCACTTTTTACATCGTAGCTGTGCCTACACCGCTTTTGTTAAAAATATGAAAATGGAGCTACATGGTCATCAAAAGACGCTGATACTCACAGTGAAAGAATTATTTTGATTATCTCTTATACTTTTTTAGCCCAGAGCGATTTGTTCGGATCATTTCAGAGGGATTTCTGAAATTTCATAAAAATGTCCTTTAGATCATAAGTTTTTTACGCCTTTATTAAACTTTTCCAGCAAAAACCGAGAGCACGTCTTCTTCCCATCCTTACGAAATAAACCAGAAAAAAATTACGTCTCTACCATTTCCGGTTCGGGAGATTCGTGCGTTGTTCGAGGCAAAGTTCTCCATTATAATCCAATGGGACTTATTGTGACCAAAGTGTCTGCACTTCGGCCGCTGCAGGTGTGTGAGTGAGTTTCCATGACGACGGAACTTGAGGGCCAGAGAGCTAGACGCTCCATTGAGATACAATGGCAACTTTCAGCGCTAACTGCAGTGGCTGTGATTAATGTAGAAATCTGAAATTCGCACAGTCACTTCCTCTTAACATTTTTAAAATTCCATGTGACTTTCAGCCATGTGTCAGTTTTCTGTGCCATTTTGGATCAAACCACTTATGTTTCCAATAATGCATGCCCATATATGGCGTACAGTGTAGCACGATGGAAAAAGTGCAGGCTTGAAGCAAGAGGTCGTGGGATGATTCCCGGTATGGAAAACTTGGAGGTTTTGTCTATAATCCTCACAGTGTGAATATAACAAACATGTGTGCTGATCCCATGAAGTATTTTTGTACCACCCGCCATTTGAGTTACCATGGCAACGTTTATAAATGACGTTTTTTCTCCCTATTGAGGCACATCCAGACAGGATTTGGACCAAAACTGACAGAGTACACTCACCCAGTGATACCATAAACAACCATGTTAGCGCTAACGGTTAGCATGTTGCTAACCGGAATTAGCTCTAGGAAGCCTGTACAAACTTCTGCTTGACAGATTTGGTGAATTTTAGGATTTTCTCCCTTTTTAGGCACTTCTCAGTACAGGATTTCAACCAAACTAACAGAGTAACATCACCCGGTGATACTGAACACAGCCATGCTAGCGGCTAACCGTTAGCATGTTGCTAAACCGGAAATAGCTTTAGGAAGGTCCTACCAACAGCTGCTTAGCCAGAGTTCTTCTGCCTTTACAGACAGAGAGGGCTGTAGCTGTCAGTGAGTCTCCATGACAACGCTGCTAGCAAGAGGCTCCTAGGAGGTCCATTGACTTAACATGTGCACCTTTCAACAGCCGCTGCGAGGGCTGTGAAGACCCGTAGGAACCTGAAATTCGCAGTGTTCCTTCCTGTTGCTATTCTGACGGTACGGTACGCAACCAAGTGGCAGGCGCCTTGCTAAATTTCTTCAGAAATTTTTCTAGTTAATATTATTCTTTATTATTCCACGATAAATGGCGGCCCGAACTGTAGCGTGTGCACCCCCAAGATATAGGTCCAAAACTTGCGGCTCGGTCGGGAATAGTGTGCTACTACTTTTATTGGGTTTCGAGTTTCCATGGCAACAAAATTAGCGAAAAACCACCCCCCAAAAAACCCATATTAATCAATGGAGTCGGGTAGAAAGAAAGCCTCAAAAAAGCCTCAAAAGGACCATTTTCAAAGCTGTACTGTGTCGTCATGCTTTCACCTACGAACCACCGCTTTAACTTCCAGTTTCTAGATATATCTGTGAACTACTCAGAAGTGAAAACGGGATGTGGATATCTTTTATCGTCTCTTCACAGTTACTCCTCAAAGCTCATGTCCAAAAATCAGCGAAATCATCGTTTACAATGAAAGTCAATGACGGAATTCTCCAACCGCTAGAGTGGGCCACTCTAGCTTTTTTAAAGATTTCAAAACTCCGAACAACTTGACCTTACTCGCTCAATTTTCGCTCTACGCAGACAAATTATACATCAAAACGTAGGTATTTTTGTCAGGATTCGGGAAATGTAACCCTCATTGGTGTGGCATTTATAGATTTTTCGCAAATCACCTCAGACCGACACAAACCCGAAACCTCCCCCATTCATTTCCTATGGAGCGGTTTTGAAAAATGACGTCTAAAAATCCAAAACATCACATGTTTTCGCATCGTCGCTACTCCTAAACCGTTTTATGTACAGACATGAGACTTTCACACATGAATGTCCCAACCCTTCTGGCACTCACAAAACAGGAATTTTGTGGATAACTGTTACGGTTTTTCCGCAGGAACAATTTGTTCGGGAGTAGCGAATGTGAAAAATCCTAAAAAACGCTTTGGAGCTGCATTTTCCCACATCAAACCACTTTTTTACATCGTCGCTGTGCCTACACCGATTTTTGTAAAAATATGGAAAATGAGCTACATGGTAATCAAAAGCCTGCTGATACTCACAGTGAAAGAATTATTTTGATATCTCTTATACTTTTTTAGCCAGAGCGATTTGTTCGGGACCATTTTCAGAGGATTTCTGAAATTTCATAAAAATGTCCTTTAGATCATAATTTTTTACGCCTTTATTAAACTTTTTTCCAGCAAAAACCGATAGCAAGTCTTCTTCCCCTATCCGTTACGAAATAAACACAGAAAAAATTACGTCTCTACCATTTACGGTTCCGGAGAAATCGTGCGTTGTTCGAGGCAAAGTTCTCCATTATAATCCAATAGGCTGACTTGGACAAAAAGTGTCTGCACTTCTTTTAGACTGGCCCGCTGCAGCTGTGTCAGTGAGTTTCCATGACGACGGAACTCTGAGGGCCAGTGGGAGACGTTCCATTGAGATACAATGGCAACTTTCATCGCTCACTGCAGTGGCTGTGATTAATGTAGAAATCTGAAATTCGCACAGTCACTTCCTCTTAACATTTTAAAATTTTCATGTGACTTTCAGTCATGTGTCAGTTTTCTGTGCCATTTTGGATTTCACATGCTTTCCTATTGGGCCTTTGCTTCTAACAGGACCTGGCATGATGCCCAGACATGACCCAATTGGCCAATACAGCACCACCCACATGTGGGAAATGGCACTACACACCATTTTGGTCAAATGTTGAGTTCTGGGCCCAGATGTGGTGAGGCTGAGTTTCTAAAGGAGGCCAATCTGTCCCATGAACTTTTGTCACGTTTGGTGACATTAAGTATTGGCACCCCTATTTGAGGCACTTCCCAGTACAGGATTTGGACAAAACTGAGAGAGTACAATCACCTGGTGATACTGAACACAATGTTGTTAGCGTCTAACAGTTAGCATGTTGCTAACCGGAAGTAGCTTTAGGAAGGTCTCACCAACTTCTGCTTCACAGAGTCTGTTCTTCCTTTAGAGAGAAAGCTCCACAAGAAATTTGGGCTACGTCGCATAAAGCATCTCCAAGCTATGAGGTGTCAAACATCCAATGTTTTTCAATGGGGGGACCAAACCCCTTATGGTCCCAATACTGCATGCCCATTATATGGCGCTACAGTATAGCTCAGATGGAAAGTGCAGGCTTTGCATGCAAGAGGTCGTGGATTCGAAACCCGGCGTAAGTGACTAAGATTTTTGTGTTATAATCCTCACAGTGTGTATATTAAAACATGTATGCTGATCCCATGAAGTATTTTTTGTACCACCCGCCATTTTGAGTTACCATGGCAACATTATAAATGACGTATTTTCTCCCTATTTGAGGCTCATCCCAGTACAGGATTTGGACCAAACTAACAGAGTACACTAACCCAGTGATACCAAACACAACCATGTAAGCGGCTAACGGTTAGCATGTTGCTAACCGGAAGTAGCTCTAGGAAGCCTGTACAAACTTCTGCTTGACAGATTTGGTGAATTTTAGGATTGTCTCCCATTTTAGGCATTTCTCAGTACAGGATTTCAACCAAACTAACAGAGTAACATCACCCGCTGATACTGAACACAACCATGCTAGCGGCTAACCGTTAGCATGTTGCTAACCAGAAGTAGCTTTAGGAAGGTCCTACCAACTTCTGCTTAGCCAGGGTTCTTCTGCCTTTACAGATAGAGAGGGCTGCAGCTGTCAGTGAGTCTCCATGACAACGCTGCTAGCAAGAGGCTCCTAGGAGGTCCATTGACTTACCATGGCACCTTTCAACGGCCTCTGCGAGGGCTATGAAGACCGTAGGAAACCTGAAATTCGCAGTGTTACTTCCTGTTAGTATTTTTGACGGTACGCTACGCACCAAGAGGCAGGCGCCTTGCTAAATTTTCTTCAGAAATTTTTCTAGTTAGGCGCCTGCCTTGCATGTGCAATGAGGAGGCAGTGCTGTGCGAAGCACAGCACTGCCTCCCAATGCAAATGCATTGGGCAGGGCCTATTACTATTCACCTCTAAAGGCGTCTCTTTATTAATATTAATATTCTTTATTTTTCTTCCTTCACGATTAATGCGGGCCCAAAACATAGCGTGCACCCCCACAATATAGGCATCAAAACCTGTGGCTCGATCTCGAGATGTGTGCTACTACTTTTATTGGGATTTCGAGTTACCATGGCAACAAAATAAGCGAAAAACCACCCCAAAACAACCCCATAGGAATGAATGGAGTCGGGTAGAAAGAAAGCCTCAAAAAAGCCTCCAAATGACCATTTTCAACGCTGTACTGTGTCGTCATGCTTTCACCTACGAACACCGTTTAACTTCCAGTTTGTAGATATATCTGTGAACTACTCAGAAGTGAAAACGGGATGTGGATATCTTTTATCGTCTCTTCACAGTTACTCCTCAAAGCTCATGTCCAAAAATCAGCGAAATCATCGTTTACAATGAAAGTCAATGACGGAATTCTCCAACCGCTAGAGTGGGCCACTCTAGCTTTTTTAAAGATTTCAAAACTCCGAACAACTTGACCTTACTCGCTCAATTTTCACTCTATGTAGACAAATTATACATCAAAACGTAGGTATTTTTGTCAGGATTCGGGAAATGTAACCCTCATTGGTGTGGCATTTATAGATTTTTCGCAAATCACCTCAGACCGACACAAACCCGAAACCTCCCCCATTCATTTCCTATGGAGCGGTTTTGAAAAATGACGTCTAAAAATCCAAAACATCACATGTTTTCGCATCGTCGCTACTCCTAAACCGTTTTATGTACAGACATGAGACTTTCACACATGAATGTCCCAACCCTTCTGGCACTCAAGAAAAATGAATTTTGTGGATAACTGTTACGGTTTTTCCACAGGAACAATTTGTTCGGGAGTAGCGAATGTGCAAAATCCTGAAATCGCTTTGGAGCTGCATTTTCCCACATCATCCACTTTTTTACATCGTCGCTGTGCCTACACCGATTTTTGTAAAAATATGAAAATGAGCTACATGGTCATCAAAAGCCTGCTGATACTCACAGTGAAAGAATTATTTTGATATCTCTTATACTTTTTTAGCCAGAGCGATTTGTTCGGGATCATTTTCAGAGGATTTCTGAAATTTCATAAAAATGTCCTTTAGATCATAATTTTTTACGCCTTTATTAAACTTTTTCCAGCAAAAACCGATAGCAAGTCTTCTTCCCCTATCCTTTACGAAATAAACACAGAAAAAATTACGTCTCTACCATTTACGGTTCCGGAGAAATCGTGCGTTGTTCGAGGCAAAGTTCTCCATTATAATCCAATGGGACTTATTGTGACCAAAGTGTCTGCACTTCGGCCGCTGCAGGTGTGTGAGTGAGTTTCCATGACGACGGAACTCTGAGGGCCAGAGCTAGACGCTCCATTGAGATACAATGGCAACTTTCATCGCTCACTGCAGTGGCTGTGATTAATGTAGAAATCTGAAATTCGCACAGTCACTTCCTCTTAACATTTTAAAATTTCCATGTGACTTTCAGCCATGTGTCAGTTTTCTGTGCCATTTTGGATCAAACCACTTATGTTTCCAATAATGCATGCCCATATATGGCGCTACAGTGTAGCACAGATGGAAAGTGCAGGCTTTGCATGCAAGAGGTCGTGGGATCGATTCCCGGTATGGAAAACTTGGAGTTTTGTATTATAATCCTCACAGTGTGAATATCAAAACATGTGTGCTGATCCCATGAAGTATTTTTTGTACCACCCGCCATTTTGAGTTACCATGGCAACGTTATAAATGACGTTTTTTCTCCCTATTTGAGGCACATCCCAGTACAGGATTTGGACCAAACTGACAGAGTACACTCACCCAGTGATACCATACACAACCATGTTAGCGGCTAACGGTTAGCATGTTGCTAACCGGAATTAGCTCTAGGAAGCCTGTACAAACTTCTGCTTGACAGATTTGGTGAATTTTAGGATTTTCTCCCTTTTTAGGCACTTCTCAGTACAGGATTTCAACCAAACTAACAGAGTAACATCACCCGGTGATACTGAACACAGCCATGCTAGCGGCTAACCGTTAGCATGTTGCTAACCGGAAATAGCTTTAGGAAGGTCCTACCAACAGCTGCTTAGCCAGAGTTCTTCAACCTTTACAGACAGAGAGGGCTGTAGCTGTCAGTGAGTCTCCATGACAACGCTGCTAGCAAGAGGCTCCTAGGAGGTCCATTGACTTAACATGGCACCTTTCAACAGCCGCTGCGAGGGCTGTGAAGACCGTAGGAACCTGAAATTCGCAGTGTTACTTCCTGTTGCTATTTCTGACGGTACGGTACGCACCAAGTGGCAGGCGCCTTGCTAAATTTCTTCAGAAATTTTTCTAGTTATTCTTTATTTTTCTTCCTTCACGATTAATAGGGCCCGAACCTTAGCGTGCACCCCCACAATATAGGCATCAAAACCTGTGGCTCGATCTCGAGATGTGTGCTACTACTTTGATTGGGATTTCGAGTTACCATGGCAACAAAATTAGCGAAAAAGCCAACCCCCAAAAAAACCCATGATAATCAATGGAGTCGGGTAGAAAGAAAGCCTCAAAAAAGCCTCAAAATGACCATTTTCAAAGCTGTACTGTGTCGCCATGCTTTCACCTATGAACACCGTTTAACTTCCAGTTTGTAGATATATCTGTGACCTACTCAGAAGTGAAAACGGGATGTGGATATCTTTTATCGTCTTTTCACAGTTACTCCTCAAAGCTCATGTCCGAAAATCAGCGAAATCATCGTTTACAATGAAAGTCAATGACGGAATTCTCCAACCGCTAGAGTGGGCCACTCTAGCTTTTTTAAAGATTTCAAAACTCCGAACAACTTGACCTTACTCGCTCAATTTTCACTCTATGTAGACAAATTATACATCAAAACGTAGGTATTTTTGTCAGGATTCGGGAAATGTAACCCTCATTGGTGTGGCATTTATAGATTTTTCGCAAATCACCTCAGACCGACACAAACCCGAAACCTCCCCCATTCATTTCCTATGGAGCGGTTTTGAAAAATGACGTCTAAAAATCCAAAACATCACATGTTTTCGCATCGTCGCTACTCCTAAACCGTTTTATGTACAGACATGAGACTTTCACACATGAATGTCCCAACCCTTCTGGCACTCATAAAAAAGGAATTTTGTGGATAACTGTTACGGTTTTTCCGCAGGAACAATTTGTTCGGGAGTAGCGAATGTGCAAAATCCTGAAAATCGCTTTGGAGCTGCATTTTCCCACATCATCCACTTTTTTACATCGTCGCTGTGCCTACACCGATTTTTGTAAAAATATGAAAATGAGCTACATGGTCATCAAAAGCCTGCTGATACTCACAGTGAAAGAATTATTTTGATATCTCTTATACTTTTTTAGCCAGAGCGATTTGTTCGGGAAGCATTTTCAGAGGATTTCTGAAATTCATAAAAATGTCCATTTAGATCATAATTTTTTACGCCTTTATTAAACTTTTTCCAGCAAAAACCGATAGCAAGTCTTCTTCCCCTATCCTTTACGAAATAAACACAGAAAAAATTACGTCTCTACCATTTACGGTTCCGGAGAAATCGTGCGTTGTTCGAGGCAAAGTTCTCCATTATAATCCAATGGGACTTATTGTGACCAAAGTGTCTGCACTTCGGCCGCTGCAGGTGTGTGAGTGAGTTTCCATGACGACGGAACTCTGAGGGCCAGAGCTAGACGCTCCATTGAGATACAATGGCAACTTTCATCGCTCACTGCAGTGGCTGTGATTAATGTAGAAATCTGAAATTCGCACAGTCACTTCCTCTTAACATTTTAAAATTTCCATGTGACTTTCAGCCATGTGTCAGTTTTCTGTGCCATTTTGGATCAAACCACTTATGTTTCCAATAATGCATGCCCATATATGGCGCTACAGTGTAGCACAGATGGAAAGTGCAGGCTTTGCATGCAAGAGGTCGTGGGATCGATTCCCGGTATGGAAAACTTGGAGTTTTGTATTATAATCCTCACAGTGTGAATATCAAAACATGTGTGCTGATCCCATGAAGTATTTTTTGTACCACCCGCCATTTTGAGTTACCATGGCAACGTTATAAATGACGTTTTTTCTCCCTATTTGAGGCACATCCCAGTACAGGATTTGGACCAAACTGACAGAGTACACTCACCCAGTGATACCATACACAACCATGTTAGCGGCTAACGGTTAGCATGTTGCTAACCGGAATTAGCTCTAGGAAGCCTGTACAAACTTCTGCTTGACAGATTTGGTGAATTTTAGGATTTTCTCCCTTTTTAGGCACTTCTCAGTACAGGATTTCAACCAAACTAACAGAGTAACATCACCCGGTGATACTGAACACAGCCATGCTAGCGGCTAACCGTTAGCATGTTGCTAACCGGAAATAGCTTTAGGAAGGTCCTACCAACAGCTGCTTAGCCAGAGTTCTTCAACCTTTACAGACAGAGAGGGCTGTAGCTGTCAGTGAGTCTCCATGACAACGCTGCTAGCAAGAGGCTCCTAGGAGGTCCATTGACTTAACATGGCACCTTTCAACAGCCGCTGCGAGGGCTGTGAAGACCGTAGGAACCTGAAATTCGCAGTGTTACTTCCTGTTGCTATTTCTGACGGTACGGTACGCACCAAGTGGCAGGCGCCTTGCTAAATTTCTTCAGAAATTTTTCTAGTTAGGCGCCTGCCATAGCATTTGCAATGAGGAGGCAGTGCTGTGCGAAGCACAGCACTGCCTCCCATGCAAATGCATGGAGGCACCTATTACTATTCACCTCTAAACGGACTATTTATTATTCTTTACTTCTTCTTCCGTCACGATTAATGCGGCCCGAACCGTAGCGTGGACCCCCACAATATAGGTATCAAAACCTGCGGCCCGATTACGAGATGTGTGCTACTACATTTATTGGGATTTCGAGTTACCATGGCAACAAAATTAGCGAAAAACCACCCCCAAAAAACCCATAGGAATGAATGGAGTCGGCTCGAAAGAAAGCCTCAAAAAAGCCTCCAAATGACCATTTTCAACGCTGTACTGTATCGTCATGCTTCCACCTACGAACACCATTTAACTTCCAGTTTGTAGATATTTCTGTGAACTACTCAGAAGTGAAAACGGGATGTGGATATCTGTTATCGTCTCCTCACAAATACTCCTCAAAGCTCATGTCCGAAAATCAGTGAAATCATCGTTTACAATGAAAGTCAATGACGGAATTCTCCAACCGCTAGAGTGGGCCACTCTAGCTTTTTTAAAGATTTCAAAACTCCGAACAACTTGACCTTACTCGCTCAATTTTCACTCTACATAGACAAATTATACATCAAAACGTAGGTATTTTTGTCAGGATTCGGGAAATGTAACCCTCATTGGTGTGGCCTTTATAGATTTTTCGCAAATCACCTCAGAGCGACACAAACCCGAAACCTCCCCCATTCATTTCCTATGGAGCGGTTTTGAAAAATGACGTCTAAAAATCCAAAACATCACATGTTTTCGCATCGTCGCTACTCCTAAACCGTTTTATGTACAGACATGAGACTTTCACACATGAATGTCCCAACCCTTCTGGCACTCACAAAAAAGGAATTTTGTGGATAACTGTTACGGTTTTCCCGCAGGAACAATTTGTTCGGGAGTAGCGAATGTGCAAAATCCTAAAAACGCTTTGGAGCTGCATTTTACCACATCAACCACTTTTTTACATCGTCGCTGTGTCTACACCGATTTTTTAAAAAATATGAAAATGAGCTACATGGTCATCAAAAGCCTGCTGATACTCATAGTGAAAGAATTATTTTGATATCTCTTATACTTTTTTAGTTACAGCGATTTGTTCGGAACCGTTTTAAGAGGATTTCTGAAAATCCATAAAAATCCCATTTAGATCATAATTTTTTACGCCTTTATTAAACTTTTTCCAGCAAAAACCGATAGCAAGTCTTCTTCCCCTATCCGTTACGAAATAAACACAGAAAAAATTACGTCTCTACCATTTACGGTTCCGGAGAAATCGTGCGTTGTTCGAGGCAAAGTTCTCCATTATAATCCAATGGGACTTATTGTGACCAAAGTGTCTGCACTTCGGCCGCTGCAGGTGTGTGAGTGAGTTTCCATGACGACGGAACTCTGAGGGCCAGAGGAAAAAGCTCCATTGAGATACAATGGCAACTTTCATCGCTCACTGCAGCGGCTGTGATTAATGTAGAAATCTGAAATTCGCACAGTCACTTCCTCTTAACATTTTAAAATTTTCATGTGACTTTCAGTCATGTGTCAATTTTCTGTACCATTTTGGATATCACATGCTTTCCTATTGGACCTTTGCTTCCAACAGGACCTGGCATGATAACCAGACACGACCCAATTGGCCAATACAGCACCACCCACATGTGGGAAATGGCACTACACACCATTTTGGTCAAATGTTGAGTTCTGGGCCCAGATGTGGTGAGGCTGAGTTGCTAAAGGAGGCCAATCTGACCAATGAACTTTGGTCACGTTTGGTGACATTAAGTATTGGCACCCCTATTTGAGGCACTTCCCAGTACAGGATTTTGACCAAACTGACAGAGTACACTCACCCGGTGGTACTGAACACAACCTTGTTAGCGGCTAACGGTTAGCATGTTGCTAACCGGAAGTAGCTCTAGGAAGGTACTCACCAACTTCTGCTTCACAGAGTCTGTTCTTCCTTTATAGAGAAGGCTCCACAAAAAAATTGGGCTACGTCGCATAAAGCATCTCCAAGCTATGAGGTGTCAAACATCCAATGCTTTTCAATGGAGGACGAAACCCATTATGGTCCCAATACTGCATGCCCATATATGGAGCTACAGTATAGCTCAGAGGGAGAGTGCAGGCTTACCATGCAAGAGGTCGTGGGATCGATTCCCGGCGTGGGAGACTAAGAGTTTTGTATTATAATCCCCACATTGTGTATATTAAAACATGTGTGCTGATCCCATGAAGTATTTTTTTGTACCACCCGCCATTTTGAGTTACCATGGCAACGTTATAAACGACGTATTTTCTCCCTATTTGAGGCTCATCCCAGTACAGGATTTGGACCAAACTAACAGAGTACACTCACCCAGTGATACCATACACAACCATGTTAGCAGCTAACGGTTAGCATGTTGCTAACCGGAAGTAGCTATAAGAAGCTTGTACAAACTCCTGCTTGACAGATTTGGTGAATTTTAGGATTTTCTCCCTTTTTAGGCACTTCTCAGTACAGGATTTCAACCAAACTAACAGAGTAACATCACCCGGTGATACTGAACACAGCCATGCTAGCGGCTAACCGTTAGCATGTTGCTAACGGAAATAGCTTTAGGAAGGTCCTACCAACTGCTGCTTAGCCAGAGTTCTTCTGCCTTTACAGACAGAGAGAGGGCTGCAGCTGTCAGTGAGTCTCCATGACAACGCTGCTAGCAAGAGGCTCCTAGGAGGTCCATTGACTTAACATGGCACCTTTCAACGACCGTTGCGGGGGCTGTGAAGACCGTAGGAAGCTGAAATTCGCAGTGTGGCTTCCTGTTGCTATTTCTGACGGTACGGTACGCACCAAGTGGCAGGCGCCTTGCTAAATTTCTTCAGAAATTTTTCTAGTTATTCTTTATTATTATTCCGTCACGGCTAATGCGGCCCGAACCGTAGCGTGCACCCCCACAATATAGGTATCAAAACCTGCGGCTCGATTACGAAATGTGTGCTACTACTTTTATTGGAGTTTCGAGTTACCATGGCGACAAAATTAGCGAAAAACCACCCCAAAAACCCCCATAGGAATGAATGGAGTCGGGTAGAAAGAAAGCCTCAAAAAAGCCTCCAAATGACCAATTTCAACGCTGTACTGTGTCGTCATGCTTTCACCTACGAACACCGTTTAACTTCCAGTTTGTAGATATATCTGTGAACTATTCAGAAGTGAAAACGGGATGTGGATATCTTTTATCGTCTCCTCACAGTTACTCCTCAAAGCTCATGTCCAAAAATCAGCGAAATCATCGTTTACAATGAAAGTCAATGACGGAATTCTCCAACCGCTAGAGTGGCCCACTCTAGCTTTTTTAAAGATTTCAAAACTCCGAACAACTTGACCTTACTCGCTCAATTTTCACTCTACGTAGACAAATTATACATCAAAACGTAGGTATTTTTGTCAGGATTCGGGAAATGTAACCCTCATTGGTGTGGCATTTATAGATTTTTCGCAAATCACCTCAGAGCCGACACAAACCCGAAACCTCCCCCATTCATTTCCTATGGAGCGGTTTTGAAAAATGACGTCTAAAAATCCAAAACATCACATGTTTTCGCATCGTCGCTACTCCTAAATCGTTTTATGTACAGACATGAGACTTTCACACATGAATGTCCCAAACCCTTCTGGCACTCACAAAAAAGGAATTTTGTGGATAACTGTTACGGTTTTTCCACAGGAACAATTTGTTCGGGAGTAGCGAATGTGCAAAATCCTAAAATCGCTTTGGAGCTGCATTTTCCCACATCATCCACTTTTTTACATCGTCGCTGTGCCTACACCGATTTTTGTAAAAATATGAAAATGAGCTACATGGTCATCAAAAGCCTGCTGATACTCACAGTGAAAGAATTATTTTGATATCTCTTATACTTTTTTAGCCAGAGCGATTTGTTCGGGATCATTTTCAGAGGATTTCTGAAATTTCATAAAAATGTCCTTTAGATCATAATTTTTTACGCCTTTATTAAACTTTTTCCAGCAAAAACCGATAGCAAGTCTTCTTCCCCTATCCTTTACGAAATAAACACAGAAAAAATTACGTCTCTACCATTTACGGTTCCGGAGAAATCGTGCGTTGTTCGAGGCAAAGTTCTCCATTATAATCCAATAGGCTGACTTGGACACCAAGTGTCTGCACTTCTTTTAGACTGGCCCGCTGCAGCTGTGTCAGTGAGTTTCCATGACGACGGAACTCTGAGGGCCAGTGGGAGACGTTCCATTGAGATACAATGGCAACTTTCATCGCTCACTGCAGTGGCTGTGATTAATGTAGAAATCTGAAATTCGCACAGTCACTTCCTCTTAACATTTTAAAATTTTCATGTGACTTTCAGTCATGTGTCAGTTTTCTGTGCCATTTTGGATATCACATGCTTTCCTATTGGGCCTTTGCTTCTAACAGGACCTGGCATGATGCCCAGACATGACCCAATTGGCCAATACAGCACCCCCCACATGTGGAAAATGGCACTACACACCATTTTGGTCAAATGTTGAGTTCTGGGCCCAGATGTGGTGAGGCTGAGTTTCTAAAGGAGGCCAATCTGTCCCATGAACTTTTGTCACGTTTGGTGACATTAAGTATTGGCACCCCTATTTGAGGCACTTCCCAGTACAGGATTTGGACAAAACTGAGAGAGTACAATCACCTGGTGATACTGAACACAATGTTGTTAGCGGCTAACAGTTAGCATGTTGCTAACCGGAAGTAGCTTTAGGAAGGTCTCACCAACTTCTGCTTCACAGAGTCTGTTCTTCCTTTAGAGAGAAAGCTCCACAAGAAATTTGGGCTACGTCGCATAAAGCATCTCCAAGCTATGAGGTGTCAAACATCCAATGTTTTTCAATGGGGGACCAAACCCCTTATGGTCCCAATACTGCATGACCTTATATGGCGCTACAGTATAGCTCAGATGGAAAGTGCAGGCTTTGCATGCAAGAGGTCGTGGGTTCGAAACCCGGCATAAGTGACTAAGATTTTTGTGTTATAATCCTCACAGTGTGTATATTAAAACATGTATGCTGATCCCATGAAGTATTTTTTAGTACCACCCGCCATTTTGAGTTACCATGGCAACATTATAAATGACGTATTTTCTCCCTATTTGAGGCTCATCCCAGTACAGGATTTGGACCAAACTAACAGAGTACACTAACCCAGTGATACCAAACACAACCATGTAAGCGGCTAACGGTTAGCATGTTGCTAACCGGAAGTAGCTCTAGGAAGCCTGTACAAACTTCTGCTTGACAGATTTGGTGAATTTTAGCATTTTCTCCCTTTTTAGGCACTTCTCAGTACAGGATTTCAACCAAACTAACAGAGTAACATCACCCGCTGATACTGAACACAACCATGCTAGCGGCTAACCGTTAGCATGTTGCTAACCGGAAATAGCTTTAGGAAGGTCCTACCAACAGCTGCTTAGCCAGAGTTCTTCTGCCTTTACAGACAGAGAGGGCTGTAGCTGTCAGTGAGTCTCCATGACAACGCTGCTAGCAAGAGGCTCCTATGACTTAACATGGCACCTTTCAACGGCAGCTGCGAGGGCTGTGAAGACCGTAGGAACCTGAAATTCGCAATGTTACTTCCTGTTGCTATTTCTGACGGTACGGTACGCACCAAGTGGCAGGCGCCTTGCTAAATTTCTTCAGAAATTTTTCTAGTTTATTATTATTCTTTATTTTTCTTACATCACGATAAATGCAGCCAGAACTGTAGCGAGCACCCCCACGATATAGGTATCAAAACTTGTGGCTCGATTACGAGATGTGTGCTACTACTTTTATTGGGGTTTCGAGTTACCATGGCAACAAAATTAGCGAAAAACCACCCCCAAAAAACCCCATAGGAATGAATGGAGTCGGGTAGAAAGAAAGCCTCAAAAAAGCCTCCAAATGACCGTTTTCAACGCTGTACTGTGTCGTCATGCTTTCACCTACGAACACCGTTTAACTTCCAGTTTGTAGATATTTCTGTGACCTACTCAGAAGTGAAAACGGGATGTGGATATCTGTTATTGTCTCCTCACAAGTACTCCTCAAAGCTCATGTCCAAAAATCAGCGAAATCATCGTTTACAATGAAAGTCAATGACGGAATTCTCCAACCGCTAGAGTGGGCCACTCTAGCTTTTTTAAAGATTTCAAAACTCTGAACAACTTGACCTTTCTCGCTCAATTTTCACTCTACGTAGACAAATTATACATCAAAACGTAGGTATTTTTGTCAGGATTCGGGAAATGTAACCCTCATTGGTCTGGCATTTATAGATTTTTCGCAAATCACCTCAGACCGACACAAACCCGAAACCTCCCCCATTCATTTCCTATGGAGCGGTTTTGAAAAATGACGTCTAAAAATCCAAAACATCACATGTTTTCGCATCGTCACTACTCCTAAACCGTTTTATGTACAGACATGAGACTTTCACACATGAATGTCCCAACCCTTCTGGCACTCAAGAAAAATGAATTTTGTGGATAACTGTTACGGTTTTTCCACAGGAACAATTTGTTCGGGAGTAGCGAATGTGCAAAATCCTGAAATCGCTTTGGAGCTGCATTTTCCCACATCATCCACTTTTTTACATCGTCGCTGTGCCTACACCGATTTTTGTAAAAATATGAAAATGAGCTACATGGTCATCAAAAGCCTGCTGATACTCACAGTGAAAGAATTATTTTGATATCTCTTATACTTTTTTAGCCAGAGCGATTTGTTCGGGATCATTTTCAGAGGATTTCTGAAATTTCATAAAAATGTCCTTTAGATCATAATTTTTTACGCCTTTATTAAACTTTTTCCAGCAAAAACCGATAGCAAGTCTTCTTCCCCTATCCTTTACGAAATAAACACAGAAAAAATTACGTCTCTACCATTTACGGTTCCGGAGAAATCGTGCGTTGTTCGAGGCAAAGTTCTCCATTATAATCCAATGGGACTTATTGTGACCAAAGTGTCTGCACTTCGGCCGCTGCAGGTGTGTGAGTGAGTTTCCATGACGACGGAACTCTGAGGGCCAGAGCTAGACGCTCCATTGAGATACAATGGCAACTTTCATCGCTCACTGCAGTGGCTGTGATTAATGTAGAAATCTGAAATTCGCACAGTCACTTCCTCTTAACATTTTAAAATTTCCATGTGACTTTCAGCCATGTGTCAGTTTTCGGTGCCATTTTGGATCAAACCACTTATGTTTCCAATAATGCATGCCCATATATGGCGCTACAGTGTAGCACAGATGGAAAGTGCAGGCTTTGCATGCAAGAGGTCGTGGGATCGATTCCCGGTATGGAAAACTTGGAGTTTTGTATTATAATCCTCACAGTGTGAATATCAAAACATGTGTGCTGATCCCATGAAGTATTTTTTGTACCACCCGCCATTTTGAGTTACCATGGCAACGTTATAAATGACGTTTTTTCTCCCTATTTGAGGCACATCCCAGTACAGGATTTGGATCAAACTAACAGAGTACACTCACCCAGTGATACCAAACACAACCATGTTAGCGGCTAACGTTTAGCATGTTGCTAACCGGAAGTAGCTCTAGGAAGCCTGTACAAACTTCTGCTTGACAGATTTGGTGAATTTTAGGATTTTCTCCCTTTTTAGGCACTTCTCAGTACAGGATTTCAACCAAACTAACAGAGTAACATCACCCGGTGATACTGAACACAGCCATGCTAGCGGCTAACCGTTAGCATGTTGCTAACCGGAAATAGCTTTAGGAAGGTCCTACCAACAGCTGCTTAGCCAGAGTTCTTCAACCTTTACAGACAGAGAGGGCTGTAGCTGTCAGTGAGTCTCCATGACAACGCTGCTAGCAAGAGGCTCCTAGGAGGTCCATTGACTTAACATGGCACCTTTCAACAGCCACTGCGAGGGCTGTGAAGACCGTAGGAACCTGAAATTCGCAGTGTTACTTCCTGTTGCTATTTCTGACGGTACGGTACGCACCAAGTGGCAGGCGCCTTGCTAAATTTCTTCAGAAATTTTTCTAGTTATTAATATTCTTAATTATTTGTGCGTCAATGCGGCCCGAACCGTAGCTTGCACCCCCACAATATAGGTATCAAAACGTGCGGTTCGGTCGGCAATAGTGTGCTACTACTTTTATTGGGGTTTCGAGTTACCATGGCGACAAAATTAACGAAAACCCACCCCAAAAAAACCCCATAGGAATGAATGGAGTCGGGGGAAAAAAAAGCCTCAAAATGACCATTTTCAACGCTGTACTGTGTCGTCATGCTGTCACCTACGAACACCGTTTAACTTCCAGTTTGTAGATATATCTGTGACCTACTCAGAAGTGAAAACGGGATGTGGATATCTTTTATCGTCTCTTCACAGTTACTCCTCAAAGCTCATGTCCAAAAATCAGCGAAATCATCGTTTACAATGAAAGTCAATGACGGAATTCTCCAACCGCTAGAGTGGCCCACTCTAGCTTTTTTAAAGATTTCAAAACTCCAAACAACTTGACCTTACTCGCTCAATTTTCACTCTACGTAGACAAATTATACATCAAAACGTAGGTATTTTTGTCAGGATTCGGGAAATGTAACCCTCATTGGTGTGGCATTTATAGATTTTTCGCAAATCACCTCAGAGCGACACAAACCCGAAACCTCCCCCATTCATTTCCCATGGAGCAGTTTTGAAAAATGACGTCTGAAAATCCAAAACATCACATGTTTTCGCATCGTCGCTACTCCTTAACCGTTTTATGTACAGACATGAGACTTTCACACATGAATGTCCCAACCCTTCTGGCACTCATAAAAAAGGAATTTTGTGGATAACAGTTACGGTTTTTCCGCAGGAACAATTTGTTCGGGAGTAGCGAATGTGCAAAATCCTAAAAACGCTTTGGAGCTGCATTTTCCCACATCAACCACTTTTTTACATCGTCGCTGTGTCTACACCGATTTTTGTACAAACATAAAAATGAGCTTCATGGTCCTCAAAAGCCTGCTGATACTCATGGTGAAAGAATTATTTTGATATCTCTTATACTTTTTGAGCTACAGCGATTTGTTCGGGACCCTTTTCAGAGGATTTCTGAAAATCCATAAAAATACAATTTAGATCATAATTTTTTACGCCTTTATTAAAATTTTTCCAGCAAAAAATGATAGCTTATCTTCTTCCCCTATCCGTTACGAACTAAACACAGAAAAAATTACGTCTCTACCATTTATGGATCAGAAGATATGAAGCATTGTTCAGGGCAAAGTTCTCCATTATAATCCAATGGGACTTATTGTGAGCAGAGTCTCTGCACTTTTGTAGACGGCCGCTGCAGCTGTGTCAGTGAGTTTCCATGACGACGGAACTCTGAGGGCCAGAGCAAGACGCTCCATTGAGATACAATGGCAACTTTCATCGCTCACTGCAGTGGCTGTGATTAATGTAGAAATCTGAAATTTGCACAGTCACTTCCTCTTAACATTTTAAAATTTCCATGTGACTTTCAGCCATGTGTCAGTTTTCTGTGCCATTTTGGATCAAACCACTTATGTTTCCAATAATGCATGCCCATATATGGCGCTACAGTGTAGCACAGATGGAAAGTGCAGGCTTTGCATGCAAGAGGTCGTGGGATCGATTCCCGGTATGGAAGACTTGGAGTTTTGTATTATAATCCTCAGTGTGAATATCAAAACATGTGTGCTGATCCGATGAAGTATTTTATCTACCACCCGCCATTTTGAGTTACCATGGCAACATTATAAATGACTATTTCTGACGGTACGGTACGCACCAAGTGGCAAGCGCCTTGCTAAATTTCTTCAGAAATTTTCTAGTTCTGCCTATTCCTGTTAAAACTGCGATTGTTTATAATATCAAAGACTGAGAAAGACGCTCTCAATAATGTTGCATGCACTTTAATAATCAGTTCATTATAGTATTTATGGATTATGCTGCTGTTGGGGCAAACCCCTTGTGTCCTATACTGTTATTTTTGAGGAACTGACCAAAAACACGTGGATTTAAAAAAAACTTTAGACATCACACTTCATATATTTTAGTTATTTATTACATAGATAGGCATTCCTCGGTTTTTAATATTTTGACTAAATCATGCTCGCATGAATTAGTGTTCTTGACTAAAGTCAAATGGAGGATTGAGCCATGAGAGTGCCATAAATTTATGAAATTTTTCACCGGACTATTTTTCACCGGACTTTTTCTTCCAAAACACAACCGCGTTGCTGCGCAATAGCACACATGAGTTTCTGGACCTTCGGAGCAATAATAGTGATACTTTTATCGCCGATATTCCCGTCATCCTAGAGATCTCCAAAACACTGGATCCTGCCGACTTCTCCCGGCCGGGCAGAAGTGCAGCTCAGCCGGCGACCGGAACGTAAACAAAGCCGGCTTTACCGCGGAGGGGAATGCGTGCTAGGCTAAAGCTAACACCACACTGGCTACCTTTACTAGGGTGACCAGACATCTATTTTTCACCTGACTTTTTCTTCCAAAACTGCACCGCATTGCTGCGCTATAGCACACATGAGTTTCTGGACCTTCGGAGCTATAACAGTGATACATTTATCGCCGATATTCCCGGCATCTTAGAGATCTCCAGAACACTGGATCCTGCTGACTTCTCCCGGCCGGGCGGAAGTGCAACTCAGCCGGCTTAACCGCGGAGGGGGATGCTTGCTAGGCTAAAGCTAACACCACACTGGCTATCTTTACTAGGGTGACCAGATGTCCCCGATTTCCGGGCACTGTCCCCGTTTTGGACCACCTGTCCCCACTAAAGCTGTCCCCGGAAATGTCCCCGATTTTACCGAGGGGAAAATGTTGCGCGTAGACTGTTATTACGGCAGAGCTGTTGCGCGCAGAAACAGGTGTTACGGTAGCTGGTTGCACTGCTGATAATATAAAGATGAGGAACAGAGCGCACCACTAGATGGGCGGTAATGATCCTTTTGGATGTGGTCAGCACCCATTAAAACACGAAGAAGAAGAAGGGCGCACCACTTTTAAAACAGAAGAAGAAGTGGAAGTTCATTGTCATAAACTGTGATTGGGAGCTGCTGTGTTATGGTAAGTGTGTTAAACGATTCAGTTTATTTGGATCGGGCTGATCCTGTGATAAATGTTCGTGTCCAGGTTAAAAAAATAATCAATAAAAAGTAAGACAAGACCACGAGTTGCTGCTCACCTGAGTAAAAGACACTCAGATACAGGGGTGGACTGGCACAAAAAATCGGCCCTGGCATTTTGGATTAGACTGGCCCACCACATTTTATTTTTAATTTTTTTGTGTACTGAATGTGTATACCAACTGTGCAATACCTTGAGGTAAGCCGGACAGTTTTCAGAGCCCCAAACTATGTAATGATGATAGGATAAACCAACCAACCTCTCTTTTCACTATTTTTCATGTAAATCCTTGGTGGCGCTTGATAGGGAAGCCGGTGAGGCCGCAGTGAGCTTGGCCTCCCCTGAGATTGCGCAATCCCATGCTAACTGCGCTGGCCTCCATTCTGTGAATGCATCTTCCTGTCTCTAGATCATAAATTCAATTTTTCAAACACTTATGAACTGATTTTCCACAATTTAATATATGTGGATTACAAATTGTGTTTTGGTCATCAAACTGTGCAGGTAACATGTTTTTGTGCTGCTGGGCGATCATAAACGGCAGAGAACTGGTTGTAGGTGAGGCCGGCAGTTCCTTGGCCTCTAGGCAGGGGGCGCTCAAGGAGCACCGCTCCTGATCCTAAAACAGTAGAGTGACAGCAAGTTATGGATGTTTTATTAGCGAGTTTTGTTAAACAAGTAAAGCACTAAAAAGACTCTAAACATACAGCTGGAACAGGACTGATGAAGGAAGGCTTTCCTCCCTGGCAGTGAGCTCCACTGAGACTGAGAGACTTTTAAAACTGAAGAAGATAAAGAGAACTTTTACCGGAAAATGACGATATTTTTGAGAGTGCCGCATGGACTTAATTTATAAGTAGAGGTAAGACAGCGATAATTATTCATGTTCTGTTGTTGTAATCAAATGTGCGTAATGTGGGTTATAGTTTTAGAATGTGTTACAAATGCAGAAATCCATCATAACTCATAAACTGTTACCAATCAAATGACAAATAATTTAGTTTTATTTTTTCATCAAAGAATCAATATTTTTTCCATGTCTCTTGGTGAATTGATTTGGCTCAATCAGTCTCCTTCAGCACTTTGCAATGAGTCTACTCTGTAGAGTGTATATATTTGTGCATCTGACTCTGATGACGTTAGTGCCTCACCAGCTATGAACTCTACCGCACGTCACTGACTACAACCACCACCACCATATTTTACATCAGACACCGGGGCAGATGAAGGGCCTGCTGTTGGGAATATGTCAGTCAGTTTGACACATTTCGCAGCGTCCGTTTGAAGAACTCTTTTCTTTTTTTCGCGCAGTTTCTCTGCGCCTCCCTTGCGTTTCTTATCCATTACTACTGTGAACACCGCTGCACAAAGTTCCACATGGAGCGTGAAGGTGTTTTTCGACTTTATGATTGGCCTAGCCCTTTAGACTGTCAGGGATGATAACCAATGGGCTGCAGTAGCCTGTGGTAAGGGCCAGATGATCGGAACAGACTCTTGTGCTGCTGATTTTATTTTTCTTCATGCATTATGCAAATATAACGAGGTCGATATATAAAATAAAATAATAATAATAATAATAATAATAATAATAATAATAATAATACATATTATTAATATACATGTCGGGTCTGCCGGCCCAAACAGCACGTCGGCCCACCGGGAAAATGCCTGGTACGCCCGATTAGCAGTCCATGCCTGCTCAGATAAAATGTAACAGAATGATTGTAAACTCTTTGTAAGGCGCTAATCTGGAACGCTGGTTCTCCAGGGCTCAACAAGGGTTCATCTAAAGATGTTTTAGAACTGATTGGTGACCTTTAGTTTATATTTCAGATAGTTAGTTATAAGAAGAGTTATGTGGTTTTATGTTTTTTGGATACAATCCGGGTTAGCACCCGAACATCCCTTTCAGACAGCTTCCTCGTGCGTCCACAGTTAATCCTGTTGGATGTGGTTCATCCTTCTTGGTGGTATGCTAACATTACCCTGGACACCGTGGCTCTTGATACATCACAAACACTTGCTGTCTTGGTCACAGATGCAAGGCAAGGGAAATTTATTTATATAGCACAATTCAGTACAGATACAATACAAAGTGCTTTACATGATTAAAATATAGCAAAATAAACGCAAGTAGGAATAAAATGTAGATAGAAAATAGAATAAAAGCAAGTAGGGATAGAATGTAGAAACAAAGAAGAACATTAAAAACAGTAAAACAGTTTAACTAGAACAGTCAAAGGCAATTTTAATCAAATGTGTTTTTAATCTTGATTTAAAAGAACTCAGGCTTTCCGCACTTTTACAGTTTTCTGGAAGTTTGTTCCAGATAAGCGGAGCATAGGAACTAAATGCTGCTTCTCCTTGTTTAGTTCTGGTTCTAGGTATGCAGAGTAGGCTGGAGCCAGAAGACCTTAGTGGTCTGGAAGGTTGATACACTGATAACAAGTCTGTAATGTATTTAGGTGCTAAGCCATTTAGGGATTTATAAACTGACAGAAGTATTTTAAAGTCTATTTTCTGAGATACAGGGAGCCAGTGTAAGGACTTTAGAACTGGGGTTATGTTCTCTACTTTCTTAGTCTTGGTGAGGACGCGGGCAGCAGCGTTCTGGATCAGCTGCAGCTGTCTGATCCACTTTTTGGGCAGACGTGTGAAAACACCGTTGCAGTAATCAACTCTACTAAATATAAACAAATGGATTAGTTTTTCCTGATCCTTTTGAGACATTAGTCCTTTAATCCTGGAAATGTTCCTCAGGTGATAGAAAGCCGACCTTGTCACTGTCTGTAAATGCTTTTGGAGGTTCAGGTCTGAGTCCATCACTACACCCAGATTTCGGGCCTGATCAGTGGTTTCTAGCTGAAGCGACTGAAGCTGTTTGCTAACTTTTGATCTCTCCTCTATTGGTCCAAATATTATTACTTCAGTTTTGTTTTTATTCAATTGAGGAAAGTTTTGACACATTCAGCAAGATGTGCACCAACAATTTGTCCTCCTTTGAACTCACCCATGTCACCCATAATGTTGTGTGCATTGCAATATTTTGAGCAAAACTGTGCTCTTACCCTGCTAATTGGACCTTCACACTCTGCTCTTATTGGTTCAATGTGCAATTAATGATGATTGGCCACCAGGCTGGTCCAATTTAGCCATGAAACCTCCCACACTAAAATGAGAGGTGTTTCAGTTTCATTGTCCAACCCCTGTATATAGTGTATTTCACTTACTGAATTGAGTTACTGGCGGGCGCCTTCTTCAACTTCTTCAGAAGTTGAACGATTCTAGTTGTGGTTGTTATTGCCATTCAAACCTGAGGAAAAAAAGGGGGTTGGCGAATCTGCTAGTTATGCTGAAGCAGATGAAAATTCAGATTCAAAATAGGAAATAAAAGGTTGCCAGACTTGGAAATATCTCTTAGTGTTGCCATGTAAAGTAAATCTAAAATGTTCCAACTTTAAGTGTGCGATCACCTCCTCTACCCATCTTTTGTGAGTTGGCGGTGCTGCCTTTATCTAATTAAATAAAATCAATCTCCTGGCCAACAATGACGAAAATGCCATTGCTTTCCTTTGACAGACGTTAATTCTGTTTTCCCCGGTGCCACACCAAAAATGCGTACCAGAGGAACGGGTTCAATTTTTTACTTGTAAATGGATGAAAAGGTTTTGAAGATTTTGATCCAGAATTCTTTAAACCTGGGGAGAGACCAGAACATCTGAGATGTGTTGGCTGGAACATGTTACATGTAGGACAAGTCGGATCAGCTCCCTGGTAAATTCTTGCCAATTTGTGCCTCGTGAAATGAAGTCTTGTACCACTTTAAACTGTGTTAGTCCATGTCTAACACATACAGACGAAGAATGTATGTGTTCTACTGCCCACCTCCATTCATTATTTGATATGTCCAGCTCTAATTCTTCCTCCCATTTCCTTTTTATGTGGTTAAGGGATGGGGAAGCCACTCTCTGGATATTTACATAGAGCATATAAACTGACCCCTCAGTAGTCAGATTCATATCCAATAGCCCATCTATCCACTCACTCTGCAGTGATTCAAGAGATGAGGCGAATGTCTCTTTCACAAAGTCTCGGATCTGAAAGTATCTGAAATAGTTAGGTTTTAAGGGGATTCCATATTCATTTTCCAGCTCAGCAGCAGACATAAGTACACCATCTTTAACCAGATTTTTAACAGATTCAGCCCCAGCTCTATAGCATTCCTTAAATGCTGTTCCCCCCAGAGCTGGCGAGAACAGGTGATTGCCATAAACGGGAGCAGACAGGAGGCATTTCTGTTTTTAAAATGAGTTCTGAACTGGACCCAGATTTTGATATAGTTTCATACAACATGGTTATTTGTGTATGGGTGATAGCTTAGGGGCAGAGGGGTACAAATCAGGGAAATCAGCAATTTATGTAGATTAGCTGCCCCGGATTAAATGCGTATAATTTGGTAGAGCTAGGCCTCCCTCCTCTCTCTGTCTTTCTAGAAACTCTCTTCTTATTTGGGGGACTGGTTTTGTCATATAAAAGTAGATGTACATTTATTTAATTTAAAAAAAGATATAGGAATAAAAATTGGTATTGGTAGTAAGTGTGCTAGGTGAGCTCACTGTGTTATACCAGCTAATGTTAAAGCTAGAGACTGATCTGCGTACCAGAGAGGCTAAGATGCGTGTCGAAGCTGGGGAGAGAGTTAAGGAGCTAGAACAGAGGAGTGAGCATGGCAGCTGTCCTCTCAGTGAGGAGCAGTGAGATGAGGATTTCTCTAGCTCACAGGCAGAAGAGTCTGAATGTGAGAGCCCACGGGGAAAGCGTGGTGCTCCCACATGGGAGACAGTGGATGAAGTAAGCCCTCAGGTGTCTCCAGAACAGAGAGTAGGCGGGAGAGGTCAGGATAGATTCAGCAGCATGGTACGGAAGGAAGTGCCTAAACAACTTAGGGTGGCAGACAGGACTGATTTGTGTGATGTAAATCATAGGACAACACCTGCTTCCCACCTAACCTGTAGCACCATCTGCTATGATCTGTCCTCCCCACCAAGGCAACGGGAGCAGCATTCCTGGGACATAGGTGAACCCCACTGCTCTGAACTGCGTCCATGGACAAGAGTTCATGACAGAGAGGGTCCACCGGCGTCCCACGAACGGCTGCTGATGCCTTTTAGGAGGTCTGAACAGGAGCTCCTCCCCTACCGCGTTTACCGTAGGCAGGAATCATCAGAGGATGACTCAGATGGACCAGCCCGATCCCTGAACAGGGATTGCAGATGCGTCAGCTTGAGTCTCTGGCCCAAGACATAGAGCCCTTTGATCCCAGCAACTCTGAATCCACCATTGACGACTATCCCAGAGAGGTAGAGCGCTGTCTGTTAGACTTATACAATCCTTCTGCTTGGGAAAAGTTGAGGCTTATCTGGAAAACCACATCCAGAAATGTCCATGTTTTTATAGAAAGCCTTCCCCCAGCTACGCACGGACATTATTCAGGCCTTTGTCAGGCTACAAGGGAAGAATACTCTGTGTTCATAGATCCAGCCTCTGCGACTCTTGGGGCTTTTGCTAATCAGCAAAAGCGAAATGAGACACCAAAGGAGTATTACCGTCACTTGAGAGCTGCTTATTTTCAGGGATGAAATGCTCTTGGCTTGGAAGAAGACTCTTTGCTCCTCCTCAACCTTCACAAAAGCGTGTATTATGAGGTCACTATGTATTGTAAAACCAATTCAATCTGAAAAACTCACACGCAAAGAAGAGACAATTAGAAGAATTTATTGATACAATATTTTAAGACTTTGGCGCTCAGACCTCGGCAGGAAACATTCACGCTGAATTATACTTCAATATGCATAAGCAGGTGTATGAGAATAGGAATGATCCCCCAGGCCTGAAACTGGTGGTGGAGTGGAGATAGAAGTTTGTTCAGTCCATATGATGATCTGTTTCAGCTAGATGTCTAATTTGATAAACACAGGTTTGCATGATTGTCCATGATGAGCAAGCTTGAAGCGACTGTGGAGAGGAAAAACTCCCCTTTGGGAAGAAACCTCTGGCAGAACCAGGCTCAACATGGCGGTCTTCTGCCGGACCGATTGAGATATGACAGCGAATTCTGTAGAGTCCAGGAGGAATTTACACTCTGATAGGAACAAGGTTGTAGGAGCACATAGGAAGCCAGATGGAGGTGCTATGATGGTGGAGAAGGGGATGGAGGTGGGTTGAATCCAGTCATCAGAGTCCAGATCAGACATCGCACAGCGACTGCTTGCTTGCTGGGTAGAAGTTGAGCTGGATTTGAAGTTCTTTTAAGACGAATCCAGGACACCGATTGGCTTCGAGGAGGAGCAGTTCAAAGCTGATTGGCTTGCGTCAGAGGCGAATGAGTCCTTGATTGATGGAGGTAAGCAATGAGTTTCTTCAGTCTGAATTTCCGCATTTAGCTTCATTTCAATCTGAAAAACTCACACGGAAAGAAGAGACAATTAGAAGAATTTATTGATACAATATTTTAAGACTTTGGCGCTCAGACCTCGGCAGGAAACATTCACGCTGAATTATACTTCAATATGCATAAGCAGGTGTATGAGAATAGGAATGATCCCCCAAAAATTGCCGAGGTCTGACCATCTGTATGCTCATAAGGCAGGGTGACTAATAGCGAGGATAACAGGATGAGTAATTGAACTGCCAAGAAGGTTTGCAAACAGCTTACCAAGTCAGGCCGTGGTTATGGAGGCCTGCGAGCAGGTCGTTGCAGTGAAGGTTTACCCAAAGTGCAGAAAGATGAATGGGAGATGATGATTAGGTGAATGATAAGGTAAAAGGTGAATTTATCAGGGATGCTTGATGAATAATTTCTTGCAGATGCTTCTTTGCGGATGACGCACATAGACAAATGAGTGATCATGAAGAGATCCGAGACAGGTGAAAGGACACATGAGAGGATGCAACGAAATGCATAACAGGATGCTTGTCGGTATGCATGAAAGGTATGTGACAGGGTGCATGATAGGAAGAACACAAGTCTGCAAATAATATGAGTGAGTTTTGAACCACCACCAGTATTTGAAGAATTACCTTAAAGCTGATAGAGCATTGAGCATGAAAGAACCAATGTGTGCCCAGAAAGCAGAGAACTTGAATTGATACCAAAACAGGGCCGTTGCCACGAAGACTTACCAAAGTTCTGTGAGATGAATGGAATGTTTATGATGCGTTTCTTGCTGATGCGTTTCAAAGTTCTGTGTGATGAATGGAAGTTTATGATGCGTTTCTTGCTGATGCGTTTCAAAGTTCTGTGTGATGAATGGAAGTTTATGATGCGTTTCTTGCTGATGCGTTTCAAAGTTCTGTGTGATGAATGGAAGTTTATGATGCGTTTCTTGCTGATGCGTTTCAAAGTTCTGTGTGATGAATGGAAGTTTGATGCGTAACTTGCTGATGCGTAACTTGCTGATGATGCACATACATAAACGAGTGATCATGACGAGATGCAAGACAGGTCACGGGACACATGACAGGATGCAACGGTATGCATAACAGAATGCATGACGGTATGCAAAAGAGAACACATGACAAGACGCAGGACCAGATGCGACACCGAGTGATCATGACGAGGTGCAAGACAAGTGACAGGACACAGGACAGGATGCATAACAGCAAGCATATCGGTATGCATGAAAGGATGCAACAAACGCAGGACCAGACGCGACACCGAGTGATCATGACGAGATGCAAGACAAATGACCGGACACATGACAGGATGCAACGGGATGCATAACATGATGCATGACAGAATGCATGAAGGACGCATGACATGACGCAAGACCAGACACGACCAGACGCACAAGAAATGCATGACAGAATGCATTAAAAATACGAAAAGAATGCATGAAAGGGTACTTGACAGAATGCATGATAGAAAGAGCACAGGTCTACAAATAATATGAATGAATTTTGAACCACCACCAGTATTTGTAGTTGAAATACATAAATTAGAGGGCATTGAGCAGCTGAATGAATGGATGCCCAGAATGATATGTGAGGCATGATGGTGACCATGCCCATTTGTTGGAGTGATCAGGAATCTGAGAACCAACAATTATATAGAACTCCCCCAAAACCTACGGATGGCAGCATCCGTAAAATCTTTAAACATATCTACAACAGAACACATTATAGATATATACATTTCCGATCCAGACGAGAAGCAGACCAGACTAGAAGTTCAGAACGCAGCTCTCAACCAAAGTATCCTGTTCAAGAAGGACAGAAACAAAATTAGTTAACTTGAGCTGCCTGGAAATAAAGCGTGCCTCTGGCAATGATGCATCTGCGAGACTGAGCTGAACGAGCAAGGAGGCAGCTAACGGAAACACTGATATGGAATAAGACTGATATCGTGTGAATTCAAGACCTTAAATGCAGGCAGAAAGCCATGATGAAACTAGGTTGAGATCCATACCTAGAACTCAATTTGCAGGTTAACAGGTTTAATTTGAGAAAGGAGAACTAGGAATAGTGAAAGAAGAAGATCTATGAGAGGAAAGTGACCATAAGATAAATGGATGAAGACGGGCAACGCTTCTTAAGACATCAGTCCGTCCGTCTTCAGCTTATCCGGGGTAGGGTTGCGGGGCAGCAGCTTCAGTAGGGAGGCCCAGACGTCCCTCTCCCCAGCCACTTGGGCCAGCTCCTAAGGAGGAATCCCAAAGCGTTCCCAGGCCAGCCAGGAGACATAGTCCCTCCAGCGTGTCCTGGGTCTTCCCCTGGGCCTCCGCCCGGAACATCTCACCAGGGAGGCGTCCAGGAGGCATCCTGACCAGATGCCCGAGCCACCTCAACTGGCTCCTCTCGACGTGGAGGAGCAGCGGCTCTACTCTGAGTCCTCCCCGATGACTGTGCTCCTCACCCCATCTTTAAGGGAGAGCCCAGACACACTACGGAGAACTCATTTCAGCCGCTTGTATCCGCTTGAATTCTTAAGACATAATTATCAAATAATATTTGCTTAACTCATGAATGCGTAGAATGCCGAACACATACTAAATGCTGTCATGAATCGATTAAGCTTATTTAGCTCATTCCATGGTGTTTGAAATGAATTTAATACTTAACTCAGATTCTGCACTGCATTCTGACAAAACTGATGATCTTCAATGTTTAGCTTAATTATCCTCACCAGCCTGCAGACAAGCTCCATAATTGAAATACTATCACCAGACAACACCACCCACAGTGACGCTCTCCGGATGTTCATCTTAAAATAAATTCTTGAACCTGAAAAAAAAAAAAATTGTCAGTCCCTAAAACATGAGCAAATGGCTGTTAAAAGATCGCCAATACTCAAATCATTCCCCAACAGCCAACACGACGTCGGCTCCCAGCTGACGTTCAGGCAATACCTACAAACAAAAGCATTAAATAACTTTAACATGTATAATCTCACAACACCTGAAGTAATTGATTGCCAAACTTTGAAATGACCACTGAAATGACAAGAGTGACAAAGTGGCCTAGTCAGCATAAATAAAAGTCTGAATCCAGTACAGACCGGTCCAAACGGACGCCGAATTGCACCAGAGTTGCAGCGGTTTTAACAATTGATATTAATTACTGTCATGGTTTTCAGGTGACGAGTCCACATGCAGATACGAACGGGAGGCAATGCACAGTTTTAAGATATTTTATTTGGAAAACAGGCAGGTCTACGGACGGAACTACAGGTGAATCGGCTGGGTCAGAACGTCACGGCTGGAAAGTCTGCAAGAGAGAGTGAGTGAGTACTCTGAAGGAAGAACCCGGAGAATTGCTAGAAGTAGCGCAGCTTACCATTAGGCTGGGCGGACCTAACCGGGAAGGAGTAGCGTCAGGAGAACTCTATGATACTACTCTGCTGGAGATAGGCGGCTAGTGGCTGAGGGCGGCTGATGTAGCTGGCGAGGAATCCTGAGCGAGCCTCATCGGCAACGGTTGACAGATGGATTGACCAGAGTGAACACAGAACCAACAGAACCCGGGGAGAGGGGATCTCAGGCCTCGCTGGGTAACTTCCAGGAAGTATGAGGGGAGCGCCAGAGCAAAATCTGAGCAGGCAGGTTCCGCTGGTCTGTTTCTTCGGACGAGACGTCAAGACAGGTGAGTGCATCCAAGCACCAAAATCTGAAGCAACAGAGAGGTTCAAAAATTAATCCAAAAATGAAGAGTAACAAAAAACTCACAAGCTGGTCTCCGAGAGTTGGGACTGAGGCCACGTCGTACCACGACTGGTTAAGGCTCCGGCGTCTTCCATCTGTCAGCGCTCTGCTTAAGACGCCAGAGGAAGCCGCCTGCAACGAGCTGCAGGTGTGGACCACGCCTCCTCAGCCAACTAGACACGCCTGAGGAGTAGAGTTAGAGCAGCCAAAACACAGAGAACCCTGACAATTACTGGATTTAAAATGCACTTCTGAAATAAAATGGGGTAAGTATCAACTCAACCCTACTGTCCGGTTAAACAGAAACATAAATGACATTGAAGGTGCTTGCGGAAGGATTGCCAATAGTTAATCTTATGATGACAAATCAGAGGTTTGAAAATGCTGAAACATTTGCTAGTACAGCCTGCAGGTTGATGATAAAGGGGAGACGTGTTACCATATCAAAAGGTAGTAAGAGAACACAGAATGGGAAATTAAATAGAAAAGGGGAGAGTGATAAAAAGGTTAAGATTTAAGCCTACAAAACTTAATTTACACTTAAAATCAAAACATACCATGGCAAGAAATTACTGTAGAAAATATGAACAATGAGTTAAATTAGAATGATATAATTATGAAATAAAAGATATGTGGAGTCCATCACGAACCATACTCCAACCAGTAGGTGGCAGTAATGCTACTACAAGCCTGTTGCCAACCGCCAAAACCAGAAGAAGAAAATGACGACAACAACATTAGAATGGAAGGGATACGTTCTGCCTAAATAGACGGACATCCAGAAGCGTAATGAACAAACGCGTGCAATATGAATGAAAACATGAGTGAATACATATTACCTTGAGCTGCTCGGAGCGGGGATGAGAGAGGAGATCCGGCTGAAAGTTGCGGCAGGACGATACGGAAAGGTGGGCCTTGCAAAGCCGATCGAAACCAGAGAAGGTCCCACGGTGACGCAGAGCCCTCCCCAGCGCGCTACGAAGCGGAGCGGGACCTGAGCCGAAGCAGAGCTGAGACGGCGTCTGCGCCAGGAATCGGATATGATGGGAAACAGAGGTTGGGTGACGGAACGAGATGCCACAGGCGGAAGAAGGCCAGCTAAGAGAGCGAGTCCAGGTCAGCGCTGTTTAAGATATGCTGGAGCGAATACAGAGGTCGGAGATGATGGATGCGCGGCTAGATGCGTTCCCAGAAGCAGGAGGATTTGAGGATAAGTTGTTATCGACTTGAATCCAGTCATCAGAGTCCAGATCAGACATCGCACAGCGACTGCTTGCTTGCTTGCTGGGTAGAAGTTGAGCTGGATTTGAAGTTCTTTAAGACGAATCCAGGACACCGATTGGCTTCGAGGAGGAGCAGTTCAAAGCTGATTGGCTTGCGTCGGAGGCGAATGAGTCTTTGATTGATGGAGGTAAGCAATGAGTTTCTTCAGTCTGAATTTCCGCATTTAATGAATTTACCAAGCAGAAAATCATGAAATACGCCTAGGTTGCATGGGAAACACGTATCCGCCCCAGCAAAGGAGCCGATAGTGGTAACGGGGTTCAACAGATTCAAGCGGAACCAGAAAAGAGGTTAGGTCGGGAGGGACAGGAGATGTCTCCCTCCAAACCTAAAACTAGATCCAGGTTCAAGAAACAACAGGGTTTCGGTCTGCAAGAGAAGAAAGCTTCTCAAAATAGGAGAGGTCAACATGACAGCATGGAGGGTGAAATGTTTCAAAATGGCACAGGCCAGATCAAACCCGATACGGCAAGCAAACTGACAGATCAGAGAAGCAGAAAAGTAAACACGACAATAAAGGCTGGAACCTACGCATGGAAGAGTAAGTGAGAAAGGAGATGGAGGAGACTTTCCGCAGGTTGTTAGCTGAAACAGTACGTTAGATTGCGCAGCTCTCCCAGCCACCATACAATCCTGCCGACTCCCCGGGGAAGCCAGGCCCAAAACCCCCATCACCATGACTAGGCATGGACAAGGCTCACGCCTCTAACAGAATTTATCTGATTAAGTGAGGAGACCAACCGAAAAGTCAGCAAGAATCCTTAAAACCCCATCAGAAGGTGATCAGAAAAACTCTTTTCTAAGGTTCCTAGGTGAGCTACACCACCGTGAAAACATGCGCCGCTTATACTGCTCAACCGTTATAGGTGGATGTGTAACAGTAAATGCTCTTTTAGACACAGGTTCAGAGATCAGTCTGATGTGATCAGATTTGTTTGATGAAGTGACCAGAGCTATGGTGTCTCTTGGGAAACCGTTCGAGGTAGTGACATGTAACGTGGGCATCACCAGCTGTACTTAAGATCAGTCACGCATCACCAAATGGGTGTGATTAGACATCCCTTTCCGTAATGTTAGGATATCAACGAGGTCAAGTGCAACGAGCTGTTTATCCCGGAGCTGCATGGCACACTTAGATGGCACTGACCCAAAAGATTGGCACATATCTATCAGATACCACCCCGGAGGTGACACAGTTTCTCTGCTGATGTCACAGTTTGGATGTGTACAGCCCTTGCATGAGTGTGTACCTAGATCCCTATATAATGTTTGTGTGATGAGCAATCGGGGCTTCTTGCCGATCAAGAGCCCATCAGCGCTGGTGTGGCTGTAACTGTTTCTCTGTCTTACGTAGATAAATATAACTAAAAGTATACTTGTCTGTTTTATGCATCCGACATTCAAGGTAATAAGTAAGTGGGGGTCGCCTGACTGAGTAAAACGAGCTGGGTCCACCGAGGGTGTTTCACCATAGACGGGGCACTGTGAAAACAGTAACAGTAACATGACCCTTGTACATCCTTATTACATCTGCACGTTAGACACAGAACCTTTTCTTGTGGGTCAAGATCTGTTAAACAGGTTAGCTCCACTCATTGACTGGAATCATGGTCATCTTTGGGCCCGAGTGGGGTCCCCCAACCCTCTTACTTCCGGTAGTGGACAGTCTGTCCCTATCCACCGGGTGACCTGTTCGGAAGAGCCCAAAGAACTCTTGGCACAGCTTCTGCCTTTGACAGAGCAGATTTCCGGGGTCTCTGGCACACCGCCGCTTCACGGCAATCAGAGAACATCTCTTTGTAGTCACACATCTATCCTTTGTTCGCTTAAATACTCTGGAGTTGAAGCCTATAACCGGAGTGGCCAAAGGTGTGCATCTGGAGAACACGTTCATGCCAAACGTGTTACTGGCTCTTTGGTCGGAGAAGTATGCGATCAGTAGAGACCTGTACAGCTCTTTGTGCTGAGAAAAAACCCCACCTGGCTGAAAGAAAACACAGCCAATACTTGCTCTCAGCAGACTGGCCTCACCAGCTTCTGAAAGCAACGGGGGTGTGCATACTTGATGCATAGATTGGCACAAGACAACTCTCTCATCCTTTCAGCATTGTGGAGAGTTTACATCCTCCAGTGTTTGATGCATAGATTGGCACAAGACAACTCTCTCATCCTTTCAGCATTGTGGAGAGTTTACATCCTCCAGTGTTTGTTGGTGCTGATCATCTGGTACGGTAAGGTGCACAATTGGACACTTGTAACCAGGTCCTATGGGCTCAAGCTCACGCGCCCCCAAGTTCCTTTCTGGGCACCACTGAAGTCATGCGGTCAGGGCAGACCATCCCACAGGCTTGCCAGGTTGCTAGTGAAAAAAACATGCTAATTCTACCACAGACTGCAAGTGTACCTATCAGACTAGTCATCATGAAGGGCCAACAAATACAGAACACACAGGTTTTCTTTCAACTGCTTTCTTAGTTCCAGGAGTCAAACCTGTTAATCCGGGGCACACCCCTGCTTGAGCTGAACAACCGCTCAGCTTACCTTTTGGTGGAAAATCCAACCCACATGTCGATCCAAGTTATGGCAAAGAAACCTCTTGGGGTGCTCATCGAAAGCTCTGTCCACGAGCTGAGCATTCCCGTCATTGGAGACCTGCCCTTGTTCTAGACCGGGCAGACATGACTCTCCAGACACAGTGTTTACTTTTCCTTCCAACATAATCCTGATCAGGTGACATGAAGCTCTACCTGCGGGATCCCTTTGTGATGCTACACTCGAAGTTGAAGGAAACCTGTTGGTGTATGCGATAGCAACCAACCCAACAGAACCAGCACCAAATCAACCAGAGAACCAGGACTCATCCACTGAGTCCTACCCTGGTTTCGAGGCAGAAATCATGCAGCAGCTGGAAAAGGCTGATGCACTGACCACTGAAGCAGAGAGAACAGCACTTAAACTGTTTTATGAGTTTCAGTCGACTCTATCCAAAGATTCTAATAATAGTGGGGTCACAGATTTGCACACGGACCGCATCCCAATGAACCCGAACTCACCCCTACTTTCTTTCCTTAGTACAAAATTCCCCTGGCAGCTTACAGGTCGATACAGGCATTCCTCGATAAACTGCTGGAAAAACAGATATTCAGGGAATGTAACTCCATATACAATTCCCCAATCTGGCCGGTGTTAAAACCAATTGTGAAAATGGCGTCTGACAATTGGCTAGCGCGCTCTGAATTAAAAAGTACCTCTTCGTGTTGGTCTATGATTCATTTAGACCAGGAACTAGCGAAGGTGAAAGATACACGTTTCTTTTTTTTTACAGTGGATGTGGCTAATGGCTTTTGGACAATGAGGTTGGAACTGGTTGACCAGTATAAGCTGGCGCTCTCTTTCGGGAGCCGTCAGTACAGCTGGAACAGATGCCCGTTTGGATACTCTAACTCCCTAGCCGAGTTTCAACGTGTTTCTCCACAAAGCCATGTCTGAACGAAAGTAGACCTATATGGGTCTGACAGTAAGTCCAAATGGCATTAACCCCAAGCTAATAGGATCCGGGGCCATCCAAGACATAACAGCTCTAGTAAATGTCTCTGAGCCCCGAAGCTTCTTAGGGGTCTGCAACTACTTGCATCGATTCATTGAGGACTATACAGACATGGCTAGGCCGCTCACTGAACTTTTACGTAAGGAATGCCATTCAACTGGGGGGAGCCTCAAGAACAAGCATTCCAGCTCTTGAAGCAGAAACTTGTTTCTGCCCCCTGCCTGACATACCCAGACAAGGACAAAGAGTCCTATCTGGAAGCCAGTTTCTCCTCACAGTGCCTTAGCGCCGCTCTAAAACAGAAATATGACCAAGAGGGTAGTAGCATACGTGAGTAGACCTTTGAGCAATGTAGAGGTCAAGTTCTCAGACTGTGAGAAAGCACTTCTGTCAACAGTTGGGGCAGTTGAAACATTTTCGCAGCTACATCGGAGGTCAGAAAGTGATCACCGAGACATGTCATTTGCCAGTTACCATCCTGAACAGTGAAAGTTCAAGAGAAAGCAGAGTGTCCGACAGTCGCATTGCAACATGGATGATGGCACTTCAAGGCTACAGCGTCGAAGTAAAGTACAGCCAGAACAACAGAATAGTGCTGGGACAGGGGTTGGCAGAGTGTAAACACTGTGAGTGCGACACAGAAGCCATAACCCTCAGCATTCCAACCACCACCTCCCTCAACCCACCGTAATTTTGACAAAAACGTGTCACGGGCTACCAAGAGTCTACACAGATGGCCGCGCTTACATGCATGAACACCAACTCCGAGCCAGAGTAAGGATTGTCTGGGTGGGACGTGACTACACCAAACAAAACCACTACCAGTTAGGACCCAAAACCAGCCAGTATGCTGAAGTCACAGCAGTGCTCATCACCATCCAGCAGGAAGCCGCCATGGATGTGGAACAACTGGTGATCTGCTCCGACTCCAACTATGGTCGGCTCAGTTTTGTCTCTCACCTCCCATTGTGGAAAGAAAACAGAAGGAAGAACACCAGAAGCAAGGAGTTGAAGCACTCGAAACTCTTTCTGGCGTCTGACTGTCTCCAACAAAGACACTTTCACTTCACGAAATGGGTCGAATGTTTGCCGGCACCAAATGACACCACTGGCAGTGCTTCTGCTAAATCACGTTTTCAGCCGGTGGGGCCTTCCCCCTGTCCATCGACTCGGACAGAGGAACGCATTTCACGTCAAACATTATGACCGCACATTATGACTGTCAAACTTATGACCGCACATCGACATGTTGGGTGTGGAAGTTAAGTTCCACATCCTCTACTATCCACAGTCATCAGGACAGGTAGAGTGAATGACCCACACAGTGGTCGGCATGTTTAAAGAACTATGTCAACAGCCATGGCAGGGAATGGGAAATAAAGTTTCCCCTGGTCCTAATTGTGATGGTTTAAGTTTTGTCTGGCTTCTTGTTATTTTGCAGTTCACTCAGCTCTCCCTCGCTCAGCTATTAGTCACACCTCTGGACACTAATTAGTCTTTATTCCCGTCACCTGTCAGGCTGCCAATTACTCCTGATGTGTTTCCACCTGTGATCACCTCTTTATAAGACTCAACTCATTCTGTTCTCGTCGCCGGTCCATAGTGCTCACTCCTGCTCAGTTTCTCCCAGAGGTCTTTCTCCAACTTTGCTTTTGTTCCAGTCACTGCCTAGATCCAGCTCTGCCTAGATCCAGCTCAGCACTCCTGTTCACGACTCCAGGGTTCCGTTCTGCTCTCAAGTTCCAAACTCCTGTTCACAACTCCTGGTGAACCGTTCTGGTCTCAAGTCCTCGGCTCTGATGTTCTGGTCTCAAGTCCTCAGCTCTGATGTTCTGGTCTCAAGTCTTCGGCTCTGATGTTCTGGTCTCAAGTCCTCGGCTCAGATGCTCCGTCCTGGTCTCAAGTCTTCGGCTCCAGAGTTCCTCCCGTTCAGTTTTTCAACACGCCTCCTGCCGGCCAGCTTCTGCACCCTACACCTCCGTCTGCTGTAAGACTCTGGGTTCCATCATCATTCATCTTCCACACTATCAATAAACTCACTCCTAAGAACTAGCTCCTGTGTGTGTGTGCTGTGTCCAGGTTCATCCTAGAAAAATATCATAACACTAATGGCCATTAACCTGACCCTAGCCAGATGTATTTCGTTCGGCCTAGCTCCACTCACATCCATCTGGGACTGATCCATAGGAATTGCCTTTTTGAAGGCTGGGCCTTATCAAAAATCCTTGTATATGATTGGATAAGCCACTCGTCTGTCATCTTTATCGACGTGCTATTTCAACCATTCACACGGAAGCCAACCCGTGACGCTGATGAGAGCGACGCAGGAAAAAACAAAACTTTTTTTTTTTTTTTTTAAATGTGTTTGCGGCTCCTAGTGGCACGTCTTTTATTGACAGTGAGCTGACAGGAAGAGGGTGGAAGAGGGGGGGAGACAGGCAGCAAAACGCCACAGGTCAGAGTCGATCCCGGGCCGACCGCGTCGAGGGACTAAAGCCCTCCTAACATGGTTCGCGCTAACCGCTCCGACCACGGGCGCAGCGTCCGCCTTGGGCGCGGCGTCCGCCACGGGCGCACCGCCCAGGAAAGCAAACTTGCCAAATCCGGTCGGGAGAAGGGCAAAAAACATCGTTTCCACCAACAAAAGCCTTCAGAGCCGTTCTCTGATGTTCTTTTAATGAAACAATTTTAGGTAGATTGGACAACACGGAAGAAATAGCAGCATCAATGTTTACGCTTTGCTTTCTCGATGCGAGCCGCCATTGTCCTAAATCAAAACAGTCTCATGGTCGCTTCTCCACTACATCACATCTATGAGACTCCAGCCCTGCCTCCTGATTGGCTGGATAATAAAGTTGGTTGGAGAAATCACTCTCTATGGGAGAGAGGTCCCAGATGGATGTGAGTGAAGCTAGGCGGAGCTAGGCGGAGCAAAATCCATCTGGCTAGAGTCAGGTTAAATGGCCATACCCCTGCATGTCATCTACCAGCCCGAAGACATCAGTGTGACAACTGCCTACACGGCACATCAGTATGTCACTGATTTAAAAGACCATGTCCGAACAACTTTCGCGTGGGCTCAAAAGAACCTAGAAGGCAGCGTGCAAGGTGCCAAATCCTACTACGGTTGGAAAACATCCCATAGGGAATATGAGATAGGAGACAAGGTTTTCTATTTCCGCTTTACCCAGCCATCTGGCTGGTCCAGGAAATTTCTTCCAAGTTGTGCATTTCCTTTCAAAATCGTTGGAAAACTCTCACCAGTAGCTTACCGGATAAGAATCCCGAAGCACCGGCAAAGTCCAGAGTACAAATGGGCTCATGCGAACCAAATCAAACCGTCAACTAAACTCTCCTCACTGGGAACGGAGTCTAACTCCGCCCCCGCCGAAGAGAATAATGCATAGCATCAGATAGGACAAGTGAATGTTCAACCAAGACATTTAAACATGCACTAATAAAATAACCGTCCATACACAATTTCACGTCTGTAATTCAGATCTCTCTGTTGCAGGATGGAGGTCACCTGGATGAATATTATTCTTGTCGGATCATCAATGAGCCAATCGACCAACGTAGTGGAAATGGGACCCCCGACCAGCACTGACCTCCAGGACACGCCTGGGCTCCTCATTACCCACACACTCAAAGAGTTTTTGTGCGACTAGATCTATGGAATGTGTACAGGAAACACGTACACCCCAACTCAGTGAAGGAAGACCGCGTGGAACTCAGGTCCATGACACTGTAGAAGACACCAAACAGGTTACCATCCATGTTCTCAGACAACTGCAGAAATTCATGGTAATCAATGAAGACCTTGGTGGCAGTAAATGCCCAAAGAGATTCTTAGGACTGATAGCTTCTAGTAGCAGCGATCGGATCGCTTTTCTCAGTTGGTCTCTCAGCAGCAAATTCCGTCATTCTGAAGACCTGACAACTTAGAGACAGGATTTATGCTAAACCTTCTCATAATTGAAAGAGCTAATGTGTATAGGCTTAAATCAGTATTGACTGTCGGTTTTTGGCAAGTTGAGACTTATGTACACCTACAAACCCCCTCAATGTTAGCCTATCATTAATGCTGACCCCAAACGTTATTTAGTCTCTAATTTGGATTTATGTACCAAAACCAAGGACATCCACTGGGTATGTCCAAGCAATCCATTTATCAGAGACGTTACCAATTACCTGTGTGGTCTAAGAAATGAGTCCCCTGAACAAAAATGTCAGGCTAGAATGACCCTTAAAGATGCAGGTGTGGAAACCAAAATTGAACGGGCAGGTAACTGGTGGCTTGTTAGCACACCAGAGACAGAAGCCCTGTTATCGTAAGAGCAGCATGACACAGTTACCAGACTAAAATTGCCCAACCAAACCGTTTTCTGTTCCCCACCACAAGGTGCAGTAGTCCACATTGGAAACATGGTTCTGCATCACCTTGACGTTGACAAATATGACTCAGAGATTGAAATAAAAGAAGTCTTTAAGGGATACAATTTCACAGCATTAATGTCAGCATTGAAAGACAACTTTTTTGGAATCAGCCCTCACTTCCCACTCAGATGACCTGACGACTCTGCAGCAGTAAGTTACACACATCTTCTAACTTTCACGGAGCTCCACTAGAACTGAATTGTAGACACTGTAGATGTATGGTTGGAGCTGGAAAATTCTGCCCAGAGCTGAACTTAGTTACAGACTCATAAATAAGCTCCTTATATGTCAGTTCCAGTTATGATTATTACAGACGTTTGTACGGTTAAATATTTGTTCAAGATTTCTTATGAAACTCCTATCAGTCAATCGGTTGTGTAAAGTGGTAATTCCTGCATGCTCATCTGTGTTTCAGATGAGGTTAGGACACATGTGTAAGAATGTTTTGAACCTGAAGGTGTCACTAAGGACATCTTCTGTTGTTGTATTTGGGACTTTGTTGTTTTTTGATTTATTTTTAATAGAGGAGTATTTTCTGGCTAGGCCACCTGGCTAGGCCACCATTTCATCAGCATTTACAGGACTGACAGTTTAGCACTGAGTTCATGATTGACATAAGGCAGAAAGACACAGGGCGAATCATCAGGTTCAAGAGCTGGAACATAAGGGGACTCGGTGGACCTATTAAAAGGACAAAAGTACTCACATCTTAAGTGTATGAAAATAGACATCGCGTTCCTCCAAGAAACCCATCTTCGTCTTTGCGACCACATCAGACTGCGAAAACCCTGGTTGGGACAGGTGTTCCACTCCAACTTTAGAGGTACAGCTATTTTACTGCACAAACGAGTACAGTTCTCAGCAAAACAGGTCATATCTGATTCCAATGGGCGTTATATTATTGTTGTTGGTGTGCTGTTTCACACCCCTGTTATTATGGTTTGTGTTTATGCCCCTAACTGGGACTGCCCTAACTTTCTGTCCTCCCTTTTCTCCTCCATTCCATGCTTAGACACACATCATCTCATCTTTGGAGGGGATCTTAACTTATCTATCAATCCCATGCTTGACAGATCTTGTTTAAGAAAAATAACTCAATCCAAAGCAGCTAAATGTTTATCTGTGATCACAGATCAAACTGCATTGTGGATGTGTGGCGTTTTTACCATACGACAGCAAAAGAGTTTTCGTTTTACTTCCAGGTTCATCAGACATACTCTCGGATAGATTACCTTTTTCTTTATAAGCTCTTACTACCCTCAGTGAAACAATGTGAATACTCATCGATAGTCATTTCAGACCATGCCCCCCTTTTTGTTAGACCTGGAACTAGCCCCTAAACCCAAAGGCTAATCAAACTGGAGATTAAACACTGGGCTCTTATCATCTGACAAATTTTGTGAATTTATCTCTGATAAGATTTCACGCTTTCTCGAAAACAACAAATCTGACTCTACTTCACCTTCTCTCCTGTGGAAACCCTCAAAGCAGTAATCCGTGGAGAAATGAATTCATATAATGCCAGGACACGAAAGGATGGGAGGTAAAGGCAACTTGAACTGATCGCAGCAATTCATCAGACTGATAGACAACACTCCATCTCAGCCAATGCTACTCTCCAGATGGAGAGACTTAAATTACAGACTAAATTTGACCTTATTTCCACAAAGAAAGCAGAGTTTCTTTTAAGGCGTACAAAGGGCACTTATTATGAATATGGAGACAAGGCTAGTCGGTTACTAGCAAGGCAACTAAAACATCAATCCTCTTACCCATTTCATTACTCAAATTCGTAAGAACCCCCAAACTTTAGTTACAGACCCAACTGAGATAAACGATACTTTTGCTTCATATTACTTTGATTTATACAATCAGAAGCCTCATCAGACACTACTCCAATGAACCAATTCCTAGATAATTTAATTCTCCCCTCTGTGGACACTAATTCCAAAAACATTCTAGATGCCCCTCTCAATCTGTAAGAGGTGAAAGCCAGCCTTAAATTAATGCAGATGTAGCGTGGAAGGAAGAAAATTCATTCCACCAAATATCCTTCATTTTATATTTTCATTAATTTATTGTCTTTCAGTTTTTGTTGGAATTAATATTTTAAAGAAAAATACTCTGTATAATAATTTTCGGAAAGTTTTATTTTATTTTTGTGGGTATAACTGGTGACGTCACTTCCTCCTTCACCAGACCATTCATGGCTGTTGCGGAGGAAGGTGAGTTTTCACGGAGCTCTTGTTAGTTTCTTGGTTAGAAGTTCGAGTGTAATGAAAAATGTTAAACAATTTTTAAAGCTAACATGTTTGTGAGTTGCTTAGCGGTGAATGGAATGTTTTTTAAGGAGTTAAAGAGTTTTACTGTCGCAGCATTTCTTTGAATGAGCCGACCGTTTTTCCTGCGCAATGCTAAATTTTATTTGCTCCATTTGTCATGGGCAGGTGGACTGATGTCGGCTGGATATATTATTTGCTGCTGAACAGTTTTTCATATCATTCTGTACAGGTATGTTGTTATTTTATTTATTGATTGAACTTTTTGTTCAATGTCGGAGTTTCATAGTTTTTTTAAATTTTTCACAATGTACAAGTTTTTTTTATACATTACCTATTGTGGAGGTTTGCTGGTGGCGTGTTTCTGTTATCTTTATTTGTTTCATCCAGATTTAAAAAATGTAATAATTCAGACCAGACTGTTCATGGCTGTTGCGGAGGAAGGTAGACTGATGTCGGCTGGATATGTTATTTGCTGCTGAACAGTTTTTCATATCACTCTGTACAGAATAAATACACCATCAGTAGGCTGACCTGAAATGCCTGAGCGGTCGTCACTAGACAACGCAGAGTCAAACAAGTAGCACGCCTGAGGCCGGCTACATTGGTGCCGTGACGATCCGGATTCATCTTGGATCAACAACAGCTTGGTCATCGAGGGCTGCTGATCATCACCAAGAGGTTCCTTTAAATTTGCTGGTTGCAAAGCTACGCTGTTACACAGTTGAAAGGACTTTGAAAGAAAAGGGGTTGTTTCATTTTTTTTCCCCTTGCATTCTTTTTTATTGTTGTTGTGTATCTCAACTAAGTTTGATAGATTAAGAACCATTGTTTCATTATAATATAGGGTTAAGGTTGTTGTTTTTTTTTATTAAAAATGGCTTCCAAGTTTGAAGAAGCAGATGTAGCTACAACAAATGAGAATCCTCTAGGCCTTGGCAGAGGAAGGTTTTTGAGGGAGCTTTGTGATACCCCTGTCAGAAATGCAGACAATGTTGGTTCACCAGCCTTTAGCTCCACTCGGTTACCTAGTCATCCAACCGCTTTGCCTAAACTCGCTGATCAGCTGTCAGCAACGTCAGACATAAGTGATCTAGCTTTAAAAAAATTTCATCACACACATAGCACAGGAAGTCAGATAGGTTATATCTACTCAGTTAAAGGGAGAAGGTAAGGCAGATGAGGACAGAGATGCACGAGCTCAGAGTTCAGGTACAAATCAGACTCTCAATATCCTTACACATAACCTGGCAGGCATAAGATTAGTTATGCAAGCTAATGTCAGGGAACCTCCCAGTTTTAGAGGAGATGTGTCAGATAAGCTATCAGTGTATGAGTGGGAGGAACTTCCACATACCTGAGGAAGAGAGGTGTACCACATGGAGAACAGCATCAGGAGATTTTATATAAGTTAATAGGAAAGCTAGGGACATTGTGAAGGTTACGCTCCGTAGCAATCCAGCCCTAAAACCCCAAGAGAACCCAAAATTCATCATTGACATTTTAAAGCAACACTTTGGTGAAACAAGTTCAAGTATGCCTCTTGCAGACTTTTATGGCACTGTGCCTCAAATAGGAGAAAACCCTGTTGAGTACTGGCTAGGCCTCAACAAGGCAATTGATGTAACTGAGGAGGCTTTGAGGAGACAAGGGCGACACGTTGATGATCCTAGCCGAGAGGTAACGATGATGTTCGTCAAGTATTGTCCAGATCCCTCTCTTGCTGCAGTATTACGATTCAAGCCACCAGACAAGTGGACAGCTAAAGAGATACAGGAACATGTAGATCGCTATCAAATTGAGATGAAGCCTAAACCAATTCATGCCAGCTTGATAAAGTGTCTGTCATCACATGTTCAAGCACCTGAGGAGCTCATTTCATCCAGCTCTCCGGTTTCTTCTCCTGTTTAGGTTGAGGGGAATGTCAACCTCAGTCCTCAGTTAGATGATAACTGTATAAAGACTCTCATCAGTCTGCTTGATCGTACCCTTGTTCAGAACAACCAGACTGTGCTCAGAAAGCCCTCTTATGGTCAGCTGCAGCAGAGAAAGTTCTGTAAGGTTTGCCAGTCCACAGAACACTCAACATTGGCACATTGCAGACAAGATCGCCTGTGCTTATCCTGTTTCAAACCTGGTCACATTAAGAAGGACTGCCCAAACAAGGATTCCAGA
>NW_023397295.1:0-45015 GCF_011125445.2 Fundulus heteroclitus
CATGTTCTACATCACAGAACTATGTTCACTAAAGCAACACTTTTTAGAACCAAGTTAATGATGGAAAAGGACAATAATATGTTGAGATGACGGTTAACAGTGAAGCAAACAGAACCAGAACTGTTGTGGGAACTGAGCGGGTCCAGAACGGTGCCTCCTTCCTGTTTTCCCTCCTTTCATGCCAACAGCAGCGTGCTGTGTGTTTTTCTCCCTGGCCATAAATGCCCTCATGGTGGCCCACAGCCCTCTAGATCTCAACCTGCAGCAGCACTGAGCCACCAAACGTCTCAGCAAATTCCTGCATGTAGTGGAAGTTCAGCGCTGAGCAAATATTCTCCCTGGGTCCAAAAAACAGCCAAAGTTCTGGTTTCACCGCAGCATTTCCACCGTTCTCAAGATCTCAGTCCAGACTCACCGCAGATCTGATCCTTGTTAAGGTTTAGAGATTAAAAAGTTAAAGGCCAACCGAGCAGCACCACAGAACTCACTGGTAGAAACTGGATTCTACTGAACAACCTCAACCTGCAGTCGGGTTCCTGAGCCCGCTCCAGGGTCCGACTCCTACAGAACCGCCTGGAACCAAAACGTCTTTAAATGAAACTCTGTTAGGGACTGTAAACTTTTCTGCAGTAAAAGCCCATTCTCTAGTTTCTAAGGTTCTGTTTTAATGAGCCTTTCATGGACCACGGTACCTTGATCCATAACAGAACCACGGCTGCTGCTTCTTCTCTGGGTTCTGCTGGGTTCTGGTGGTCGTGTGATGACTGCAGCTCTGTGATCTCCTCACAGTCTGATTTCTAAATGATGAACAATGACAAGCGGTCGGCTCTTTGGCCAAATCTCCATCTGGCTTCATGTTGAGCTGCTGGAACTGGGCTAGAAAAGCTGAAGGATGGAAACATTTCTGAGAGCCTCCATGTTGCTTTGCTCCCCATTCTAGAAGCTCCAGCTTTCAGCTTCCTCTGACTCCCACAAGCAGAGATTTCTATTTGCTGGATTAAAGATGGAGTTTTATCTAACATCAGGGCTGTTAGAACTGCAGCTCTTCTCTTCCTAAAATGCAGCGTCTTATTTCTAACGGTTCTACCTTCAGACTTCAGAGTCTCCCTTCAGTCCAACTCTGCAGTCTGCTCACTGCTCAGAGAAAACCTTCAACTGCTTCTGCTGCTAGGAAAGTTTACACACCATCAAAGCTGAGCACATTCATTTTCTCTGGCTTTTCATCCACACATCAGCTGCTCAACATCCATCACCTGCTGCAGAGTCCTGCTAGCAAACTTAGTTACAATACAGGCCCCTGCTAAAGTATTCACACCCCATTAAACTTTGTCTCATTTTATCAGCTGACCACCACAAACTGCTGATTTTATTGGGATTTTATTTGGCAGAATCAACACAAAGCAGCACATCCAGGCTCATTAGTGGAAACTTTTTCACACTCAATAACTTTATCTAATAAAACTGAAATGTCTCATCAGTCCACAGAATATTTCCCCAAAAGTCTTGATGATCATCAAGATGTTTTTGGTAAATGTGAGACGGGTCTTTGGGTTCTTCTGGGTCAGCAGTGGTTCTGGTCTTGGACCTCTCCCATGGAGGCCATTTTTCCCAGTTTCTCTCTAATTGTTGAATCCTGACCTCTGACCTTAACTGAGGCAGTGAGTCCTGCAGAGCTTCAGATGTTGTTCTGGTTCCTCTGGGACCTCCTGGATGAGTCCTTGTTAAATCACTCAGTCATTTAGATTTTACTCAGATTTTTATGCTAGATGTGCTTCGTTCCACCGGCTCGTTTTTTAGCTCGGCTTTTTTCACTTCATTCCACTATTCAGTTTAAAGAATTTTATGATTCTAGATTCAAACTAAAGACAGCTGACCACATGGAGAATTGTGATTTTCTGGTTAAATTTCATGTGTGAAACATTTATAAATGTGCTAAAAATAAATGTTTTGGCCTCTTTTAACGTTTTGTTTCCCCACGTGTTAATATGACTGCTATGCTGGTTAAGGCTAGTGTCTCGTGTTTTGTATTAAATGATTGCCTTTCTCCTTGATCTGACTTTCTAGCTTTATTCATTTGTATCAGTCTGCTGAATATTTCTCCATCATTATTCTTCTGGTGCTTCAACTTGCAGACGGTCCCTAAGCATCTGCGGAGCAGCGAGCTCTGCATAGAGTCCAATGTAATTCTCCCAGCGCGGTGGGAGACTGGTTTTGAGGAAACTACGATTGTAGCTCACTGTCTGCCTTGCTGTGGTTGCAGAGAGGTGTCGCTTTGTAGAAGAAATGATCCTCCGATGAGTTCTTGACCCGGAAAAGCCCAATCTGTGAATATCTTTCTAACTTTAGCGAAGTGATGTGAACTGGCTCCGCCGTCTGTTGCTCCGCATCTAGAAACCCTGCGTGCTGCGGTGACGTCACAGACTCGGTGCTCGTTAACCGCCAGATGATTAACAGGAAATCAGTTCTTGAAATGAATAAACGCTTGTGTCCATTTCCCTTGTTTTCTCCGTCAAAGTAAACTTTGTTGTTAAGCAGCTTCCATGAATTTGGGGCGTCTGCAGGATTCTATGTGGAGGCGGCGCACAAACCATCAGCGCACCTGAGCCACACCAACACTACTCCTACCACATGATGCGTGTGGCGCACAGAAACAGCGCATCCATCCACACCATGGCCCAGTGCGCACCACGTGACGCACGCTCTCACCAACAAACGTAGAGATATGCCCACACAGCTGATTTCTAAGCAGTGATGCCAGGAACGCGTTACTTAGTAGCGCGTTACTCTATTGTGCCTACTTTTTTAATGAAGATCAAACAAACGCGTTACTTTTTCCAAACTAGGAATCAGATTAAAATTCCTTATCCAATCCACTCTACGTTACTTTTTTGGTGATTTTACTTTGGGGGGAAAATGGTTTGCTTCTCTGAGAGTGACGTTGCGTCACCTCCACCACACGAGGAAAGACGCAACCGGTGACACACACGTCAATAACAATGCAGGGAGAGGAAAGGTGTGCGTTTTCCAGCTGGAAATATAGTCATTACTTTGAGTTTGTGTCATAAAGATGATAATATCAAGGTTGGTTGTACTCTCTGTGCTGGTGACAAAGTGTTATCCAGCTTCAAAAACACGACGTCAAAGCTGAAGTAACCTTTGACCTCACAGCACAGCGCAGTCAAACTAAGCGGCTTTGACTGCAGGTGGTTCCAAGCAAAGAGCCGTGACTGCAGGAGGGCCCCTGCCAGCCAAACAACAAAAGCTGCACTTCGCTGCCAAAGCAGTAAGTGGTGGAGAGCTGAAGAAGTTGGTTGGGCGATATGTTGTTGAAGAAATGCTGCCCTTAAACACTGTTGATTGGCCCTCGTTTGGTGCCGTCATAAACCAGATTCCTACCACTATCAGTGCCGAGCTGCCCCACACAACATCCTTTTCATCTGACCTGGAGAAGGAGAATGCAGAGATGGAGAGAAGTCTAAAAGCTGCGCTGAAAGATGTCCACTTTGTTTCCACTGCTGCTGATATCTGGTCTGCTAACAACAGAAGCTATCTGGGCCTAACGCTCCACTGGATCAGTAAATCCACATCGGAGCGCAACAAGGCTGCATCAGCATGTCGGAGAATTCACGGTAGACACACGTATGATGTGATCGCTGCAGAAATGGAAAACATCCACTCTTCTTATGGATTACTCAACAAAGTAGCTGCAACAGTGACCGATAACGGATCCAACTTTGTTAAAGCGTTTCAAGTTTATCGGCCAGCTGAAGAGTCTGATGATGATGAGGAGGAGGAGGAGACGGGGGAGGAAGAGTCCACTTCCACAGACGATGCTGTCATTTTTCTGGGATGTGTCAGAAATCCTCTCAGCTGAGAACCAAAGTGACGGCCAGCTGTGTCTCCCACCCCACCGCAGATGTGCTTCACACACCATAAACATCATTTCCACCAATGATGTGGAGAAATATTTAACAAGCAATGCAGAGAGCAAGGCTGTGTTCAGGAGCAGCAACATGCACAGCTCTCTGGACCAAATCAAGGAGATCTAGCCTTGCATCAGAAGCAGTGGAGGAAGTCAGTGAAAGAAAGCTGCTGCTACCAACATCCACAAGGTGGAATTCATTTTCTGATGCTGTGAATAGAATCATAGAAATGCCCATGAGTGAGCTGAACATGCTGTGCACCAAGCTGGGAGTTAAGTGTTTCAAAGACAAAGAGTAGCAGTTCCTCCATGAATACTGCTCTGTCATGAAGCCTATGACTGCAGCCCTAGACATTCTGCAAGGTGACTGCCCATGTGGGACTTTACTGGCCACACTTGAAGTCCTGATGCAGAGGACCCTGGCAGGTAAAGATGTCCTCTCCAGGATGACTGCAGGCCTTCCAGATGCCACAGTGAAGGCATGTTCCATCTTACACTGCTAATGAATATGGAACAGAATATTCAGTGGCATTGCAATTCTGGGATAAGAAGATAAAATGAATACAAATTTTAATAAGTAACCTAAAACAGAATTTGATCCATGATGCTGATCCCACAGTACAAGTAATACATTGAAATTACTTTTTGGCCTTATAGCCATAAACATACAGAATCTATTATATTTTTCAGGCTATCCATATTGGTTTTGCTGCTGTGCTGGATGACAAAGATGATCTTCTCACAGCTGCCAGTTGTCCAAAATTTAAACTTGGATGGCTTAGAGCTGCAGGTAGGAAGGATCTAGTAAAAGAACTTCTAACAACTGCTCCTGCTGCACAGAGTCCTCCAGGTGTGGCCTCCACATCTGCCAGCCAAGGTGAGATGGACTTTTTCTCCTTTGAGGTGGAGCCAGAGGATGACACCTACTCTGCAGAAAAGGAAGTCATGGACTACCTGAGCTCAGCATATGACCTTCACATTCTGCATCAGCTTTCAAACAGAAAGAATATTTTCTTGAAGTATAACACTCCAACCCCATCAAGTGCTCCTGTGGAGCGGCTTTTCAGTCTTGGAGGTTTGCTGCTCACGCCTAGGAGAAATAGACTTTCTGATAAGACGTTTGAAAAACTTCTGTTAATGAGCTACAACCACTGGTTCAATGGCACCACTCCACTGTTTCACTTCTAGCCATTACAGAATAAAAATAAAACAAAGAAACAAATGCAGACAATAGAGGTTACATTTGGTGTTATAAGCTGTTGCTCTTTTGTAGAACCACACTTTGCTGCTCTAATGCTGTAAATAACAGGTTCAGTGTTTATAAAATGTTTGGTGTTCTCTTGGTAAGGTTTAATAATAGCTAGATTAAAAAACAGTGTAAACAATGTTCATTATAAATGGCAAATTTTGCATTTACAATGTAAGCTGTTTAATATATCAGGATCAATTTTTTGAGACAAGTCAAAAGGGACAGTCTTTGTTCATATATATTTTTGAAAAACATATATGAACAAAGACTTCAGTTTTAAGTTAAAGTTCTTAATTTGAACTTAAAATTTCAGAAGTTGTTAATTTTATTGATGAAAATTTGCTTCAAATAAAGTGAGTATTGGCTAAACTGGTTATGGTCTTTATGGTGAGGTGGTGGGGGCGTTGCCGGCAGCTGTAAAGGTAATGTAGCACTTTTAACCCCAAAGTTAGGAAGAAACCACATTCTCTAGGTTCAGAAAGTTGGACTCTGAGTGGAAGTTGAACAATGATCATTTATTGCATTCAACAAGTATTATTTCTTTTAATACAAAGAATTAAAACAATACCAACAAAATAGAGCTCTTTGATAAACAAAAATATAATAGAAAAGTTAAAATAAAAGTGTCCTTTTCTTCGATGCCAGAAGAAAAGCTTTGTTCTGTGTGGTGTATGTGTTGTCTGTTCATTTACTCTTCTACTACCCGGGTAGGTTTTAGTTCGTATTGAGCGCGCTTATCTGTATCAGAGAAGTAGGAAGATGTCTGCAGTTCTTGTGAAGTTGATCCCGTTCTCCTTTCCTGTCGCCACTGAAACATGGAAGGCTCAGAATTCTTCCTGTAGATCAATTCCTGATCCAGCAGAAATATAAAACCAATCTACACACATGGTGCAGAAACTAATTTCTATTAGTACTATATTCATCACTACTCTTACTCTGATTCTCTGCATTTTCTTAACCAAATCATTGTAAATGATAGCGTACAAAACTTTAGTGTTACTTCAACACAATTATACATTAAGAACTTATATCCGTAACACAAATGGACTTCACAGTCTTTTAAAGCAGTATTTGTATCAATAACCAGCTTTTGAATCAATATTTATCTTTTTTAACTAGAACACTTTATGTCTTTTAACCTTTTTAACCATGAATACATTTTATCATTCACTCTTTTTAATCATTATGAGTATTTGAATAACCACAATGAAATAAATCACATTATGTACACAAAAACAGTACATAAGAACAATGTTCTTGCATCTTACCATCAAATTGTATCTCTCTCTGTGTCTAATGACACAGTAGCATTGTAGGCTACCTGTGCTAGCATAGCAAGCTACCCGCGATTAGCGTTAGCACTGTAAATAGCCATCTTTTCAGTTATTTTTCATAAAGCACAATGATACACAGTACCACGGTGGGTCAAACATTGGATAATAACTCCGACTGGTTTTATGAAACTGCCTCAGCAAATAACATCCTCACTCCTACAAGCTAATAAGCGAAGCCCAGCATCTTAACATGCTAGCACGTAGCCCAACTCTTAGCGGAGTTCAGAGGGCTTATATGTGGTCGAAGCAGCTCCTCTCTTCCTCTCAAGGCTCATAAGATTCTCTCTCCTAATAACGAAAGATTTATGAACACTCTACACGAAAATGTATTGTAAATTTATGAGTTTGACTTTATGTTCTTACTCAGTCTAATTAGCTCAACTGGTGTGTTGCTCTCGGCTCGGTCTATCAGTGTGAGTGTTTATGCTCACTGGCGGTGACCTGATACAAAGCGCCACCATGTGGTAAGAGGTAATAACTGCAGTTTTTTTTCTCTTTTTCTATTAAATTACATACATGGGTCTGGTAACCATGTGGGTTACAGTAAATAATAAAGTAACTTGTAATCTAACTCAGTTACTTTTATATTTAAGTAATCAGTCTTGTAACTTAGTTACTTTTCAAAGGAATAATCAGTAATCAGGTTACTTTTCCTAAGTAACTGTTTCTAACACATTCCAAAAGGAAGAAAAGTGCTAAGCCTTCACACACGGGTTAAATCCTAACCCACAGCTTAACTCCTAACCCTGATCTGCGTGATCAAGTCTGCGTGATGCTGGTGAGAAGGAGGACTGCCATTCCCAGGTTGGGGCGCTGTGTCTGTGACATCCAGAGGAGCAGCTGAAGCCACAACATTCGCTTCATTTCTGCTCTCTGGAAAACCTTTCAACCACATTTAACAGCTTAAAAGTCAGTTTTTATTTTTAGTTAGCTTCACCGCACACAGTCACAGTAAGCTCATGGAAAAAGCCTCAGTCAGCAGAAAAGTAAATTCAGTAATTAAATGTTACTAAGGACATGTGTAGGTTTAGCCACAAAAGACTATTTCTAATATTAATTTCTTAACAGTTTTGGTCATAAAAGGGAAAAAATCAATACAAAGTAAATAATTCTGCTCAGACTCTTTAAATCAGTAAAATCATGTAGGGTAGCAGCCGTCCAGCTGCAGACCCACTGAATGGTTTTCTTTCCTCACCATCTCCAGTGTTAGAAGACCGGCCAAGTTGGTTTCTGCAGCGCAGCGCCAAACTGTGTTCTTGCACCAGTGGAGATTATTTCCTGTTGTCCTGCTCAGGATTTAGATATCAGTTGCTTTTATTGATGATCAGCATTCTCAATAAATCACCTGGATAACAATGACAGGTGAACAGCGACGTTCAGAGAGAAGCCATTTATTTCACTAATAACACACTTTACCGCTGATGAACACAGAGAAATACCTTTCCACTCCTTTCTGTGGAAAAAGGAGCAACTTCATATTCCTGAGCTCTGCACTTTGTTACATCATCTCCATTTTAAAAAGATTTTTCTAAGTTACCTTTGGACTTATTTTGATGATTAAAAGGCTCCAGGTGAACATTACTACATGAAAACAATGAGCAGGTTTCATGTTTTGAGGCAATTTCCTGACCCACATGCAGAATGACACAGAGAGCAGTTAAAGTGAAGAAGGTTTATTTCCAAAGATTCACTAAAGGAGTCAAATCCACCAAGGTGAGCTCAGCATTTCCAGAATGCGCTTCGGGTTGGTCTACAGAGGAGAGAGATGAGTTAAGAGTCCGTAAGGGGGCAGAAAATGACAGGAGGAGAGGACTGACTCTGCTGTAGTTGGTAAGAGCGGGGAGGGAGTTAGGATTCAGTGTTGGTGGAGAGGGAATGCTCCAGGGTCCCAGAGAACCACAGTCACTTCCGCTAAGGTTGCTTTCTTGGGGGTGAGCAACAGGCTGGAGAGCGGGCAGACAGGTAAAGGAGACTGAGGACACCACAAAGCTGCAACGGCAGCACACAAGTCTTCTTTGAGAGCAACCTGAAGGTAAGCAGCGATCATCACAAAGAGTCTGAAACACAGGAAGGAACAATCCTGAGACCAAGATCAGAAATGCAGAAATTCCCCCAGAAAAGCCACTAAGACTGGAGAAGTGTCTGGGAACACCATCATAGGTAATCATCCGGCGAAGAGTGATGATCCTGCAGCTCCTTTTAAGCCCCAGTCAGCCTGATCAGGAGATTTGCTCCAGGTGTGCAGGATCCAGAGCTGACGGGACTCTCCAGCAGAGATCTTCTCTGAAACAGGAACTCTCACTCACACAAGGAACCAAACACAGCAGAATCCTAACAGCACGTGTGCCTTTACAGTAAAGCTGCCTACTGATAGAGTGCAAGGTGATGAAACATCCTACTGCCCTCCACACACACCTTCAAAATCAATCCGGCGCCACTGATATTAGGAGGATTGTGAAAATCTGCAGTGACTTTTTTAGGCCAGCTGTGCAGCTGTAGAGTTTCCTTTTGTACATGTGAAGCCGAGGCTTGGTCCTAGTTAAAGTCTGGGCTTTGGCCCGCCACAGCGGAGAAGCCTCAGCCTTTTCAGTCGCTCTTCTCCAGCTGTTTCATCATTTCTCTGCAGAGCGCCAGGTCTCTGTTGAGGGATTTAGCAACACGTTAAGGTGGAAGAACAATTTGACTCTCATGGAGGTGATGGAAAAAAGTCATTTACAACCAAAGATCTCAACAATATCAGAAATTATTCATTCTGTGTCTGGTATATAAAATATGTCTGTGAATTACTGTCAGTGTTGACTTATCCACTTGATTAGATGGATAATATCAGTAGTTTATTAAAAAAACTTGTACTGTAGTATTTTCAGGTACATCTGCAATACTTAGAGAAGTATATTTTAGTATATTTTATTTTACACAATTCTAATTATACATTTTCTCACAGGAATTATTTTTAAATGAAAGATGTTTCAGTAAAAAGACTGAATATTTCAAATATTGTGGTCATTAGATGGTAAACAATAAAATAGTCAGATATGATAAGATTGGTAATATCAGTAAATTAAATAATGAGGACTGTAGTATTTTCAGGTACATCTGAAATAATTAGAATATCATGAAAAAGTATAATAACACTCATTTTAGAAAATGAAACTCATATATTATATAGATTTATTCCACTTCAGTGCAAACGTTCCTTCCATCAGAACAGAGGACTTCAGACACTGAGCAACAGTCCAGCTGTTTCTCTCCTCAGTCCAGCTCAGACGTTTGTAGCCCATGTGGAGGATCCGTCTGTGTGTGGCGGCTCCTGATGCACCGACTCCAGCCTCAGTCCACTCCTTATGAAGCTCCCAGATTCTTGGATGGATTCTGCTTCAATCCTCTCAAGGCTGCGCTTCTCCCTGCTGCTGCTGCTGCACCTTTTCCTACCACACTTCTTCCTTCCACTCAACTTTCTAGGAATCCTTGGATCCAGAACTGTGTGAAGCAGCAGCTTCTTCAGCAATGACCTTTTGTGTCTTGCCCTCCTTGTGGGGGGTGTCAGTGAGCGTCTTCTGGACCTCTGTCCAGTCAGCAGTCTTCCCCATGATGGTGTCGCCTACTGACCCAGACTGAGAGCATTTAGAGGCTCAGGAAACCGCTGCAGGTGTTTGGAGTTAATTAGCTGATTAGGGTGGGACACCAGGAGTTTTCATTATTTAACGCTTTTACAGTATTCTAATTTTATGAAACTGAATTTTAGGTTTTCATTGTTTGTAAACCAGAATTTTAAAAATACAATAAATAAAGGCTTGAAATATTTCCCTCTGTGTAACAAATCTATGAGTTCCACTTTCTGGAACGAGTGACAGATAAAATAGAACTGTTTCACAATATTCAACATTTGTTAAATATACTTATAACTGACCCGATTAGAATTATATAATTATAATTATTTATAAATATTCAAGTTTTTTTAATTACATATTTTTAGTAAGAAATTTTCAAATTTCACATGTTTATATTATAATAATAAAAATATTCAGCTATGTGCACTAACTTGGGGAAACTGAAGTCATGTTACAATGATGGACATTTTAAAGTATTTTCACTCCAGACAATAACAGATAGAGGGTTATTTAATAAACATTAAATAACTTAAAAACCTGCGTAACGGCCCAACACTAAATCCACCTTTTTAAATCCTCCTGCTGTTTTTACCAGAGGTTAACGTTCTCTACAGAGCCCTGGTGGAGAATCCATTTCCCAGTTTGGTCACTACTACTCCTGACCAAGAACCTTAGCGGCTCTTTGGGACCAATGTGATGATGGGACAGCAGGCCCAGCAGGTCCAAAGGTTGGACATCATGATAGAAACTGCAGAGCAGATTTCTTAGAAAGGATTTCTATTAAAGCCTCATGCAAGGCTCATGCTGAATATTCTCTTAGATGTCGTCCAAGTTCTTTATTATCTCAGTAGAAAATGTGCTGACAAATCAGAAATTCATCAGTGATTGTTTCTGTTTCAGACTGATGGCACCATGATGGTGACAATGGATGCCAACTTTGGCCTTGTGAGAAAAAGGAGCTCTGGAAGAAGTGTGACAGAGGCCTTGATGGTAGCAGCATGTTTGTGAGGATGATGAAGATGGAGAAGAAGATCTCCTGTCACATCCTGATGGCTCCAAACCAACTGAAGGGAGAAAATATTGTCATATTTCTCCTGTCATTCCTGTGTCATCAGTCCTCATTGCCTCTAAATTATGTTTCTGATAGAGAACAAACTGATTTCTGCATTTGCAGATGTTAAGTGTTGGGATCCTGAGTTTCTGTGAGATAATCTGGATTTTGTTCCAGTTATAATAGCTTGACTGACGACCTCTGTTTTCTCCATTGATCAGGACTGTAGCAACTTCAAAGCTGCAAATTTACTTGGATCCAAAAGCAGCAAAGCAAACGTGACGTAACTGGTGTATGTGGAGCTGCTGCCGCAATGAAATACCATTAATGTTGTTGTTAAGTTGTGTTCTCATGTGAATATTATTTATAGTTATTTTATTATTGTCCTTCCCAGCCATTATGCGGCCATGCAATGTCTCCACTTGTGTGTGATATATTTGTATCATATCAAGCACTTTATTGTGACACATAAGGACGCTACAGGAAATGGACTTTTATTTTTGTACGAAACTTCCGTTGTTGTTAAGTGAACGTGGAACGCTGTACAATGGCTGCCGCTACCTTGTATTGAAAAGTTATTTTACATGAAGAAAAATAAATACACTTCAACTCAAAGGAAACCTCAGTAATGTTTGCCGCCATCTTTATTGATTCATGGATGAAGAAAATATCCTACTAATTGAAATGGAAAGAGAAGAACAAAGTCAAGAAAACCCAACAGGCTATGGGCCCAGAAGCGCCAAATCGATAGGAGGAAAATGGGAAAGGTTAGTTTTCGACGGAGACGAAAACAAATACGACCTGTGGGAAGTAAAATTCCTTGGACACTTAAGAATGCTAGGTTTGAAAGACACAATACTGTCCAAAGAAGATAACGTCGACAGAGAAAAGAATGAAGAATGCTACGCTGAACTGATTCAATTTCTTGACGACAAGAGTTTATCTCTCGTCATGCACGATGCCACAGATGACGGCAGAAAGGCTCTACAGATACTGCAAGATCATTATGCCAGCCAGGGTAAGCCCAGAATCATAGCCCTGTACACGGAATTAATGTCTTTAAAGAAAACTGACAACGAGAAGGTGACAGACTACATTATCAGAGCCGAGAAAGCTGTGACTTCTCTGAGGAACACAAAAGAAGTTATCAGTGATGGACTAATTATAGCAATGATTTTAAAAGGCTTGCCAGAATCATACAAACCGTTTCCCATTCATACAGCACAGAGTACTGGAGAAATCACATTCACACAGTTCAAAAGCAACCTAAGAAGCTACGAAGAAACAGAAAAGTTTGACAGTAAAACCAAAGCTGACGTGATGAAAGTGGACATCTCAACAGTCACCTGCTACGGGTGTGGAAACCGAGGTCACGTAGCTCGCGACTGCCGACAAAGGGGGGCGTCGAAGTGGTGCAGCTACCACAAAAGTTCAACACACAGTGACGAGACGTGCAAAAGAAGGGAGAAATTTAAAGATGAGGTGAAGCAAACAGCAGAAAGACAGGACCGTGGCAATTGGTGCTGTTACCATAGGAGTTCTACACACAACGACGAAACGTGCAGAAATAGAGACCAACAGAAAGATGACGCAAAACACCCTGCTGAAAGACAAAAACCTGACGAAGAACAACGGACTTTTGTGTTTACTGTCAGTCACACAACCTTCCCAGAAAAAATCAAGAAACTTGGGCTGATGGTGGACTGTGGAGCAACCTCTCACATCCTAACAGACATGAACTGTTTCACACGATTTGAAGAGGGCTTCAACCCAAGCTCTCACTACATGGAACTGGCGGATGGAACGAGAATGAACAACGTCGTATTAAGAAGAGGAGACGCAGAAGTGCTGCTGCAGGACGTGCGAGGAAGAAGCGTCACAGTCACTCTGAAGAAGGCCCTGTTCATACCAACATACCCCCAGAGCATCATCTCTGTGCAAGCAGCTACCAATGACGGGGCCAAGGTGATCTTCAAAGAGGGACAGAATAAACTGATCAACAGAGATGGACGAGTGTTCAACATTGAAGTGCATGAACGGCTGTACTATCTGAAAACGGTAAACCAACTCAAACATAATGTCAGTGCCTCTGTTAATGATATGATGTCCCCAGACAAAGCCAACCTAACTTGTGATGTTAAAACATGGCATGAGATAATGGGGCACTGCAATATTGATGATGTGTTGAAATTACCTGGAGTGGTAGATGGTATGAAAATTACTGGTAATGCCAAGCTAGACTGCAATGTATGCACTGAGGGAAAATTTACAAACACCAGGAACAGGAAACTTGATTCAAAAGCTACAAAAATTCTAGAGCTTGTACACACAGATCTAGCCGGCCCTACTGAACCAATATCGCACGAAGTGTCGTTCACAGATGATTATTCTGGTGCCGTGTCTGTTTACTTCCTTAAGAATAAAAGCGACACTACTGTAGCCACAGAAAAATTCCTTGCAGACACAGCACCTTATGGTACAGTTAAATGCATCAGGTCAGATAGCGGCACAGAGTACACAGGCAATGAATTCCAGTCACTACTGCGAGAGAGAGGAATAAGACATGAGACATCATCGCCTTACTCCCCGCATCAGAATGGTACAGCCGAGAGACAATGGCGTACCATTTTTGAAATGGGAAGGTGCCTTCTACTAGAGAAGGAATTACCAAAAACACTCTGGCCTTACGCCGTCCAAACTGCAGCACACATTCGAAACAGGTGCTTTAATGACAGGACACAAAATACCCCATACTTCCTGTTAACAGGAAAGAAGCCAGACCTCTCAAAAATGTGGGTCTTTGGATCTGAATGCTATGCGTACAGACATGACCACAGCAAATTGGATTCAAGAGGTGACAAGGGAATTGTAGGATCCATTTTTCCTTTCCTGTGTTTATCGCCACCAGGAGGCGTATTTCATTTTGAGTTCTGAGTGTCTGATGGGGGATGGGGTTATTTAAGGTCAACCATGATTGTGTTCAGGTGTTGTTAATGGGAAGAGGCAACAGTTTTCTACTGTGCTTGGTTTTGGATTGAAGTGGAATGTTTGTGGATCTAAATGGAAACAATAAGAAAATGGACATTGTTCTGATAATAAACGACTTTCTATTAAGTCAAACTGAAGATCGGCCTGGCAAATCTTAATCAAGCGCACGTAAATCCAACGCCTTCCAGAAACAACTACCAGTAGCCTAAAATAGAGGATTTTAGCTGTTACATTTAGGTAGAAAACTGCCTCGTTTGTAAGATCCACCGATCCTTCTGCATTGTGGTGTTAAGAAGCCGCAAAGCCGAAGCAGCTATTGGAGCCGCCGGTCAAAGTGAGCGCAAAGGAGCGATTGGACACCTGACATCGGAACCAGAACCGCAGAGGAGCGATCGGGACACCTGACGTCCGAACCAGAACCGCAGAGGAGCGAAAGGAAATCCGAAGCTGCACAGGAGTAATCGATACCGGACGATGGGAGCGGAGCTGCATGGATCGAGCTATTGGAGCCACTGAGATTCGGAGCAGCGGACATCAGGACGCAGATCATCAATGCCGGCCAACGCACCATTGGGGTATGTGAGTCAGCGCTGATATCTATGAATAGCCATTAGTATTATGTGTGCACACAAAAATCCAACCTTAAATCCAATGCATTGGTAGCAGACTGAAAACTGCTTAAACAAATAGAGAGCTCTCTATAAACAAATAAATAAGCTATAAACTGTTGGCCATAATGGCAGAAGGAGGGTCAAAGTAACATTGTGGGTAAAGAGGAAAATCCTCAATGGGAGACTGAAAAAAGACAGGTGAAATTAACAGCCAAAGCTTTGTTGGTGAAAATCAGTAACTTGGAAAGTGAAAGAAAAACAAAGTTAAATAAGCTCACAAAATTAAAACAAACTATTACAGTGTTAAAAAATGACAAAGGGTGTGTGAATGACATTAAGGTGGAATTTAAAAGATTTTTGGGTTTGTCTGAAGAAGCACAAAAGGTACACCAAGGTTTGTTGGGATTATTGCCTGTGGATGAAGCACAGAAACATGACATGTGGTTTCAAGCTAAAATGTTGAATGTTCATGATTTTGTTGCTGCTACTCATAAATGGTTGGCTGAGGCTCAAGGTTGTTCAGCCGGTGTGCCTGATGGTATTAAAGAAAATGAGAGTAAAAATAATAATGAAGCTGAGCCAAAGACTGCCAGTGGTGATATGACCATGGTGGAGGAGGAGCCACAGATTGAACCTCATGACAGCGTTTCGAATGTTTCCTTAAGGTGTTTTAGAAAAAATAGGAGTCAAAGGGGTTCTTCTTTTTTTTTTTTTTTTTTTTTTTTCCCAGTGTCCTGCAAAATGGCAATAGGAATTGATGTCTCAATGCCAGATGGAGCTCGACAGATTTTGCTTTTACAAGTGGAGCGTACAGCTTTCGCCATAGTGCTCCACTTGATTTATGCTTGTAAATAGCTATGATTCCTGCAAGGAGAATTTCAAATTATATGGACATGACAATGGGAGAGTAAAGGAAGAACAAAAAGTGAAAGAAAAGAAAAAAAGAGTAGAATTGAAAGAAAGAGGAGATAAAAAGGAGAGAATGATAAAACCTTCTTTGTCTGCTCCATCACCTGGAAAGAGACACAAAAAGAACAGCACAACCAACAGACATAAAGCAACAGATACAATCGAATAACACCTAGATGCCATTGCTAAATCATATATATTATTATGTAAGCTGACATGTGTAATGTGATACTTGAAAAAAGAAAGTGAAAGAACATAAATAAATAAATAAATAACTTATAAGATTACTGTATATAAGTGAACACTTAATACCTGGGACCCAGCACCTGTGGGAGATGTGAGAGTACACTAGTTTAGGTGAAAATTATCCAGAAATAGCTTGATAGTGATTGTGGAGAACCGAAGACCCACCTTCCCCGAGCACAGAGGCAGGCGTCAGGGGACCCGTAACCCCGGACTCCCAAAGGGGTCCCTAAAGCAGGTCGCCCAGGAGGGGCCGACACAGGATATCTGCAACCCCCCCCCCCCAAGGAAGGAGCAGAGACGACCCCGAGGAAATCCCCCAGCCACCGCAATGCCGACGCCCTCAAGAGCCGCGGGGACGAGCCCGTGGGCTCCGCCGGCAGCTAGCCCCGCTGAAGTGGTCCCAGCCATGGGCCCTGAGGGCCAGAGGCCCCAGGGGCGCCCCGCCCCCGCAACGGGGGCCCCGGCCGCCCCCCTGGGGGCCAGGCCCCGCGAAGGGGCCGCCGGGAGTGGGCCGGCGCACGCCCGGGAACCCGCCCCAAACCTGAAGCCAACCAATGCGCCAGAGGGCCAAGGCGCCCGCCAACGAAGTGGAGGAGGGCAGGATGTGGGGGGATGGGCTCCGCACTTAGCGGAGACTTGAGATATTCTTGGGAGAGGGAGCGGACCACACCCATACCTGGAGAAAAAAAAAAAAAATATGGAAAACTCATTCACACCATCCCTCCCTTGTGCCCCACTCACCACACACAGAGAGAGAAAAAAAAAGAAAAAGACGCTGTACACACATTCCCACATAACACTCACATCCAACACTGACCAGAGGGGGGGGGGCCACCCCAAATCGACTATACGACTGCTTGTGCCCGACCCCCGGCCCTGGCCCCGGACCAGACGCGGACCAGAGTGTGCGATGTGAAAAATGTTTTAAGTGAAAGTGTCTAAGATGCATGATAAAATTGGGGAGAGGGGCGTCACCAGAAAGTGGCAACCTCCAGTAACGCCCCTTCCCCCAGGACCTACATGTGTGCCGGCGTGATGGAGCAGGCAGAGGGAGGAGTCCGGGGATGGGGAGTAAATGACTGGGAAGCCAACCCAGGGAGCCAGCTCCCCTACTGACTCCAATAGGCACCCCCGCTCCCCGAAAGCCCCACCCAGAGAAGGGGGCCTCGCCAGCGGCACCACCGTAGCCCGGGGGCCAGGGAGAGGCCGCAGGGCCCGCCAGCCAACCACCCACCAGGACCAACACCTCAACCCCCCCCAGCCCACCCACCAAGCCTACTGGCTTCCCCCCCCCCCCCCACCAAAAAAACTAACTAAATAAATAAATAATAATAATAATATAATAAATAAATAAGAGGGGGGGACCCTGGCCAGCCGGCCCACACGAGCCATCCCAAACCCCACCCCCCAAGCGAAACCCGCACCGGAAGACGACACGGACCAGGACCGGGACAGGGGGCCGGACACAAGCCCACCAGAACGTCCACCCCCCCTACCCGTAGATTTAATCCCTCCCCAACACTAACGTTCAAACAACTCACCATACATTCGACAGTAGACATCCAGGCTGGGTAGGTCCCTACTCCCCCTCCTTTCCCCCTCCCCCCACTGGCAGAGTGCCTATCCAATGAAGGAGAAGAGCATCTGCCCAGAGATGTTAATGACCATGCCCCCCTACCAGCTCAACGGGCCCCGAGGCCCCCCAGTGCACCAGAGGCCCCGTGCAGGGGCGGACACCCGGGCGCGCGCCGGCCCACACCAAAAGCGGCACACCCCCTGGAACCGGAACCCCGAGGCACCGCCGGGGCCCCCGCCCGAGGGCGGCGCGCCCCAGGGACCCCAGACCCACCCCGGCCCCACCCAGCGGGAGCACAGCTACCAGGTCAGTAACCCACGTCCGTCAACACGCAGCTCCCAAAGAGCGCCGCAAGCGGCTGCTGTAGGCCACCCGTAGGCCTCCCAAGCTCCTCCCAGATGGGGGCAACAGACCCCGGAGCCGGATCCACCAGGCGCCCTACTCCAAGTGCCCCCAGGGCCCCAGGAACCCCTCCATCCAGCCACTGCGCCCTGCAGGAAGCAACCCACCGCCCCCTATTCCACTAAGTGATGGTGTTGATCAGAGGAGCCCAAAGAGACCAATCAGATGTGGAAGCAGATGCTGTCTCTAGATTAATATGATCCAACAAAAGATCTCTATACTGATTGATACTGAGATTTTGTTTACTTTTCCAATTCATGAGGATAGTTTTCTTTGCGATACATAAAGCAGTAAAAACCATGTAAACTATTTCTTTTTTCAGAGGACTTTCCTCAAAATTACAGAGCAAGCAAACTGATGGGGAAGGTGTAATTTTACAGCTCAAGCACTTTGATAAGTCCTTACATATCTGTGTCCAGAACTTCTGGACTGGTGTGCATAACCATAACGCATGAATATAATTATCAGGATGATTGCCTATGCAGTGTGGACAGATATTAGATTGTGCCAGACCCATCTTGAATAATCTTTGTCCTGTGTAGTGTACTCTGTGAAGGATTTTGTATTGTATTAGTTGTAAGTTGGTGTTTCTAATCAATTTGAAAGTTCTTAGACATGTCTGAGCCCAGAAATTTTGTTCAAAGGTGCCTGATAAATCCTTTTCCCACTTCATTATAGGAAGAGATATCGAATCATCTATTTTAGTCAGTGTCCTGTATGATTTAGACAGTAGTTTGGGGGGGGGGGGTTAAATCTAGGAACTCTAATATATTAGTTGGGACTTGTAAACCACCATTAATATGCTTATATTTATTTTTAATTATAGATTTAAGTTGTTCATATTCCAAGAATTTATATTTACTAATGCCATATTGCATATTTAGTTTAGCAAAATTGATGAACTCGGTTCCGTCAAGTAGATGTTCCAGATATTTAATACCTTTATTCTTCCAGTATGTAAAGTTTATCATTTTATTATTTTGTAGGATATCAGGGTTATTCCAGATAGGTGTACGACTGCATGGGATAAGGGATGACTTTGTCATTTTAAGGAACTCCCACCATGCTGTCAGAGTAGAACTAATGTTGATATTTTTGAAGCATGTATGCCATTTTATATTTGAACTAATAAACGGCAGATCTGAAATCATGATATTATTGCACATTTCCTGTTCTATATCGTTCTATATCTAACCAAGGCTCATCTAAAAGACAATTTTTTATCCATTTAGAGATGTATTGTAGCCTATTTGCTAAGTAATAGTTATGGAAGTTAGGCAGATCTAATCCTCCCCTGTCTTTAGTCTTCTGTATTGTCTTTAAGCTAATACGTGGGGGTTTATCTTTCCAAAGAAGTTTAGAAATGGCAGAGTCTAGAGATTTAAACTAGTCAGATGATGGTTTATTGGGGACCATTGAAAATCAATAATTAATTATAGGTAGGACCATCATTTTTATTGAAGCTACCCTACCCATAAGTGTGATTGGAAGCGATTTGCATCTTTCAAGGTCCTCTTCTATCCTGTTTAAAAGTGGGGCATGGTTAAGTTTCAGTAAATCCGTTAATTTATTCGACACAGTAATACCTAAATATTTAATATTTCCTGATTGCATTTGTAAATCTAGGGAGTTTTCGAGAGAGCAATTAATTGACAGTACCGTAGATTTAGACCAGTTTAACGAGTAATCTGATACTTTAGAGAAAGATTCTAGTATTCTAATTACTTGTAAAAGAGAATTATTTGAATGCTGGAGATAAAGTAATACATCATCCGCGTACAGACTAATCTTGTGTTCTATTTTCATGCATTTTATACCTTTTACAGCTTTTGTTTGTCTGATTGTTGCTGCTAGAGGTTCTATAAAGATGGCAAAAAGTGATGGAGAAAGAGGGCATCCTTGCCTGGTGCCCCTCTGTAGACAAAAACTGGAAGATATTTGATTATTTGTCCTGACACAGGCTGTTGGATAACTGTATAGAATTTTTAACCAGTTTATGAATAAATCGCCAAAACCGAATTTATGAAGAGTAGCGAATAAAAATTTCCAATTTACTCTATCAAATGCTTTTTCTGCGTCTAAAGACAATATATTGGTTTTAATGTTTTTACTGTAGGAATAATCAATTAAATTAAGTAATCGGCGTGTATTTGTGGATGACTGCCTTCCTCTGATGAAACCAGTTTGATCTGGATGTATTATGAGAGGAGTTACTTTGTCTAATCTTTTTGCAAAAGCTTTACAGATTATCTTAAAATCCACATTAATTAAGGATATGGGACGATAACTAGTCGGCAACACAGGATCTTTGTCTGGCTTGAGCAGAAGGCTGATGGTGGCAGAGTTCATATTAGCTGGAAATCTACCTTTTTCCTGTATTTCCTGCAACATTCTGTGGAACATTGGGGCTAGAATACTCCAGAACTCTTTATAAAACTCAGTGGGGAATCCATCTGGACCTGGAGCCTTTTTATTAGGCATGCTTTTAAGAGCTTCCTGGGTTTCAGCTGTTGTCAGCGGGGAATCCAGTGTCATTCTTTGGTTATCTGATAATTTAGGAAGTGTAATTTTATCCAGAAATTGCTTAATATCCTTCTCTGATGGATTTATCTGTGGTGTGTATAAAGATTTGTAGAAATCGCGGAAGGTATTATTTATACACTCTGGTTCACTTACTGTATTACCAGTTGAATCTGTAACTGCAAATATAGTAGTTTTCTCCTTATTTATTTTAAGCTGATTAGCTAGAAAGCTTCCTGACTGATTGCCATGTTCAAAATGTTCTATTCGGAGTCTTTGTATTAGAAATCTATTTTGCTTTTCAATATAGTGGTTTAGTTCTAATTTTACTTCACGGATCTTACCTAACTTTCCTTCTTCTTGAGATGATTCTAGTAACTTAAGTTTTTCTTCTAATTCCTGAATGTTTTTGTTTTCTTTTTTCTTTTTATGAGATGAGAAAGAAATTATTTTACCTCTCATCACTGCTTTTCCACCAACATTTGGACCATATATACTGACAATACATAGCTTCTGGTTATGGATAGCTATTTTAATTATTATGTATCTACCTTCAGGATCTATAGTTTTATCTAATATTTTAAAACTAACGTTTTTGTGGATTAAGATTGCTACACCTCTCTGTCTAGAGTTATAGCAGGCCGCAAACACATTAGGGAACTCAGGTGAATTAAGCTCACTTGCATTTGTAGCTGATTTGTGGGTTTCTTGCAATAAGACAACATCTGCCTTTAATCTAGTAAGCTGGTTAATGATCTTCATTTTTTTCTCTCAGGTGCCAGCCCCATGCACATTCCATGTCACAAACTTTACATTCGCCATAGATGTGAGTGAGAAGTTAGAAGGTGCATGCCCTTGAGAAAATAGTTATACATAGACCCAGGTAGCATCATATGATGTGCTTGTGATTGACTGATGATCAGGAAAGAAGCAGACAAATAAGATAGAAATACACAAAAAAATTAAAAAGTGCAAAGAGTAAGAGAGTGTGAAAAGGGATAAACCATAGCCCGTGCCTTGTGTACCCAACCCTGAACAACAACCATACCAACGTGCTCTTGAGCTGTGCGTGTATTTAATTTATCACTGTGTACCGATCTGTGCGTTTTATTTATTTATTTATTTTATTAATTTATTTTAAGTCATTGAAACATGCTTTAAGTCCACCTGTGGTGTAACTAATAAAGCCAAGGGGTGATCTTCTGATCCCTGAACAACTGTCCATTAATATAAAGTCTGTCAACCGATATGGTGGCTTTAACGCCGTCCATCATGTATTTCTTCCTGATTGGGAACAGCACTCGCCTGCGATCTAGGATTTCCTTAGGAAACTGATCATTAACACTAAAGTCTGTCCCTCTCAGTTCCCTGCCGCAACTTCTAACAAATTCTTTTTGTTTATAATGCTCAAATTTAGCTATGATCGGGCGAGGACGGGTTTTGTCGGGTTTCTTACCTCCGAGCCGGTGGACTCGATGAAAAGTGATGTTTTTTACCTGATCCGCTGGGATTTTTAGCTTCTGCTGGAGAAAGTTCCGGACCGTTTCTTCTGCTATCTCTCCCTGCTGCTCCTGGATGCCTGCAAAGACGAGATTATATCTCATACTTCGCGACTGTATGTCCAGAATGGATTCCTTCAGTTTCTTATTTTCGCCGGAAAGCTGGATAATCCCTTCCGTCAGCTCCGTAACCTTCCCTCTCAGTGCGTCATTCTCGACGGCCATAGCTGTTAGCTGGGCTTGGCTAAACTCCACCGATTCTCTCAGAGACTGAAACTCCTTATGTAGAACCTCTACCAAGGCGAGACGCTCGTCAAGGCTGGTAAGCTTCTTGTCGATGGATTCCAAGATGTCACTGAAGTTCCTGTCGGGAGACAGAGTGGATGAAGATGACGTACTGGTGGAATTAGAACGAGTGCGCTTAAGTGACGGTGTGCTAGCAGCCGTAGGCTTCTGGGCCTTCCCCATCACGATGCTATCAAAACACTCGTCCAGGTAGCACTCCAGGCTCGTCACGGTCTCTTCGTCCAGTTTGTTCCCTCGTAAAAAATAAGACAGTTGTAAATGTTTGGGCTTTAACTTTGTATTATTTTCAGTTATTGGTTCGTTCTTACCTTAGCTTGTTTGATTTGAATTACATGAACGCCTCCATTTTACTTACGCACAGCTCTCGCGAGATCTCAGCCGCTCATCTCCATCAAGGATCCGAGGAACAGAGGACCATGCATGGGGGAGCATAACGCAGGATCCAAAGGGGTTCTTCAATAACAACCAGCAAATCTTCAACGCATTCTGAACAAATAAAAGCGGAAGCAGAAAGGGCTGCACTGTTGGCATGTGCAGCTGCTTTAAAGGAGAAGCATGCACTGGAGGAGCACAAATACCTGTTAAAGAAAAGAAAGGAACAACTTGAGATGGACATTAAAATAGCTGCTGCTAATGCCAAGCTAATGGTGCTAGAGGGCAGCACTAAAGGCAGCATTACATCTAAGCATTCTGATGGAATGGATTCATATGTTAGAAAAGGTGCTAGACCCAAGATCAAACCTACTTTACTCCTTTCACAAGCTTCACAGGTGGTTACCAAACCTGCAAAGAACCTTCAAGAAGATGCCGGACTGCTGTTGGATAAAGAGGTTGAGTTGGATCTAAGTACAGCCAATAAAAGACATATTCCACCTCAAGTGGATGACACTGTTTGCAATACTTTGGTGTCAAAAATGGCTCCCCCTGCTTTCCCAACTTCTAAAGCTTCTGTTATTTTATCCGATCTCAATGTTACCACTCAGAACAGTCTGTTTCCATCAAATCAAAATCAACCTGCTGGAGACCTTTACAATTTGCTGAAACAACAGAATGATATAACAGCTCTTCTGGTTCAAATGCAAACAAGCCAGTTACTGCCACACAGAGAAATTCCCATCTACGACGGAGATCCTTTACAGTTTAACTCCTTTATGAAAGCCTTTGAACATTGTGTGGAAGCAAAGAGCAGTTGTAAAGGAGACTGCTTGTACTACCTGGAACAGTACACCAAGGGGCAACCAAGAGACCTCGTACGTAGCTGCCTTCACATGACGGCCGAAAGAGGATATGTGGTGGCCAAGCAACTCCTCAAAGAACATTTTGGCAATGAATTTAATATTACTGCAGCCTACATGGAAAAGGTCACTGGTTGGCCTAACATTAAAGTTGAAGATGCTAAAGCATTAAAGGCATTTGGACTATTTCTTCGTGAATGCTGCAATGCAATGGAGGAACTGCAGTATAGGGTAGTTCACGCGTGACATCAGTGCTACATCCGGGCACTGTGGTTGGCAAAAAACAGAGCTGCTCTTGTCTACTACATGACAAAACGAGTGATTTAGAGCGTACTTTTAGTTTGTTTATTTTTGGAATCTAAGCAATGCCTACGACTTGTTGTGCTCCCGGTTGCACAGAAAGGCATTCCAAATCGTTGGATGTACATTTCTGTCGTTTACCGAAGGAGGAAGAAAGAAATGGATATTTTCAATGAAAAGAGAGCAGGCAGACACTCCCAATGGACTGGGGGAGCCATCATAGTACACTTCATCTCCGGTAAATACAACTTAATTCTGCTCTAGTCATTGTTCTACTTAAATAGCGGCGGAGGGGAGGTGGCGATCGCTACACGGGCCGGAGGAGCGGCTGCTGCTGCTGTAGCAGCCGCTCCTCCGGCTCCATTACGCCCCCGTTCACGGTCGCTAGTACTTCTGTGTTTACGCTGCAATGGCGCTGACACCCCCACCCATTTTAACAAGACAAAAACACCAAAATAATCGGTAGTAAACAACATACCGGGCCGGTCTTCTTCTCTGCTGAGACGCGGTCTGTGTGCGACGCCGCTTTGTGCTATTGCACAAACGTGTGAACAACATCCATCCATCCATTTTCTGGCCGCTTAATCCCTCATTGCGTCGCTGGGGCCTTTTTCCCGATATAAAATAATTGTAGCCGTCCAGTGGTTTCATGGCTTTCATGCTCTCTCGTGTGTACTGGCCTGCGTGTTTATAAGGCAGCTGTATGTCGCCGTACGGAACCCTTGGCAGCATTTCACAGACTCGCTCCGTCCCTTCAGGCTTTTGCTGTGTGGATCTGGCAATCTGATACCATCAACCATCAACTTACTCTTAAAACGATCTTGTGATACGTTATCTAAAGAAGAAAAATACGTGGAGAACTCGTCAGTTTCTCTGTTTGCGTCCGCCATTGTGTTCGTCTTTTGCCAACCAGTCCGGCGCGCATGCGCAAAAAACCCGCATCAAAACAATAACAATGAACTGGTCTATTTGGATGAGTTAAGCCTGCCAGCTAACATGAAAATCTTGGTTCAGAAGTTTCCTTTTAAACTAAGAGAAAAACGGAGAACAAAAGCAAATGAGATTTTGGAGAGAACTAGTCAAAGACCATGTTTCACAGATATTGTTGCTTTTATTGAACACCAGATTAGAATAATCTCAGATCCGGTTTTTGGAGATATACAGGACTTACAACCTGCTAGGGCAATCATAACACCTAGCAAACCTCAAATAAAGTCACAGTTTAAAAGAAACAGCTTTGTCACCCATGTTTCTGTTAAAGATGACAGTAACGTGCCTTCTCTAAAAATGAAGTAACTATTGCTGACAAATCTAATTATTTATCCTGTCTGTATTGTACACGGGATGGTCATGTATTGGAACAATGTCGACAATTAGAAGGGAGGTCACACAGGGAAAAGCTAGACTTTCTAAAAGACAAAGGTTTATGTTTTGGTTGCTTGGATACAGGACATTTAAGCAAGAACTGTGATAAGCGCATCGCTTGCAAACACTTTAACCAAAAACATCCCAGCATTTTGCACATTGGACAGAAGGAAAAAACCCATCAGAAAGAGTTTGATCAGGCAGCAAAGGGCTGTAAAACCTCCTCTACTTGTGGTCATACTGGGGCTGGCCACCATAAAGGGATTCTTCCCATCCTGCCTGTGAAAGTGAAAAGTTCAAAGGGAACTAAGATCATTAAAACATACGCCTTTCTGGATCCAGGGAGCACCGATACATTCTGCTCTGAAAGACTTCTTAATGAACTCAACATTCAAGGTCAAAAGGCTCAGATTCATCTCCGGACAATGGGTCATAGCAAAAATAATGACAACCTCTATCATTAAAGGGCTGGAGATTTCAGAAATAAATGGAAGCCATTTCTATCAGCTTCCCATTGTGTTTACACAAAAGGAAATGCCAGTCTCCACCGACAATATCATCAGTGAGGAGGAGCTGTCCAAATGGTCGTACTTAAAAGACATTAATTTTCCTCGCATACATGCTGGTGTAGACCTACTAGTGGGCACAAATGCATCAAAACTAATGGAACCTTGGGAGGTGATTAATAGTCAGGGTGAAGGGCCCTATGCAATCAGAAGCCTCCTAGGATGGGTTGTAAATGCTTCACCAGAAGGTTACAAGGATCTTGAAAATGGCTACCCTTCAGTTCATGTCAACAGAACTACAATTGATAAAATAGAAGAGCTTCTGACCAGCCAATACAACTATGACTTTATTGAAAAGTCCTTTACAGAACAAGAGGAAATGTCAAGAGAGGAACAAAAATTCCTGGATATAATGGATTGCTCTGCCCAGCTAAAGAATGGACATTACAAACTGAAACTACCTTTCAAAAATGAAGAACTCTTTATGCCAAACAACATTTCTGTTGCTCTGCAGCGCATACTTGGTTTGAAAGGGAAATTCAAAAGGAACAGAAGTTTTCATAAAGAGTACACAAACTTTCCGCCAGGACCCTTTGACAAAAAGGATCTTTATGCTAAAAGAAGGTGGAAACAAATCCAATACATTTCAGATCTCTTTTGGAAACGTTGGATTCAAGAGTATCTACCGTTATTACAAGAACAACAAAAATGGATAAAGAAACAAAGGTGCTTCACCCCTTGAGATGTGGTGGTAGTAATGGACTCCACAACACCTCGAGGGTCTTGGATATTAGGAAAGGTTATTAAAACTTTTCCAGATAAAAAGGGTCTGGTGCGAGTGGTTCATCTTCAAACAAAAAACAACATCATTGAAAGACCTGTGATGTGAAGCTACAAACTGATAAACTGGTAGAATAATGAATGTGTAAACCTGAATTGCCTCTTATGTATACTCATATGGAGACGTATGTTTATTTCAATCTGAAAAACTCACAGAGAAAGAAATAGCAATTAGAAGGCTTTTATTGACACAATATTTTAAGTCTTTGGCGCTCAGACCTCGGCAGGAACATTAATGCTGAATTATACTTTAATATGCATAAGTAGATGTATGAGAATAGGGATGTTCCCCCCCAGGTCTGAAACTGGTGGTGGAGTGGAGATAGAAGTTTGTTCAGTCCAAATGGTGATCTGTTTAAGATAGATGTCCAACTTGATAAACACAGGTTTGCATGAACTGTCCATGATGAGCAAGCTTGAAGCAACTGTGGAGAGGAAAAACTCCCCTTTGGGAAGAAACCTCTGGCAGAACCGGGCCCAACATGGTGGTCTTCTGCCGGACCAATAACGGGGTGATAGGGAGTGCTGAAGACTGAAGGGAGAAAACACTCTGATGGGTTGAGGATGCAGGAACGTCTTGGAAGCTAGATGAACTCAGCTACGATGGTGGAGAAGGGGTTGGGGGTGGGTTGAATCGGACATCTGATTCGAAATCCGACATGCAATCCGTTTGCGCTTGCTGGTTAGCAGGCTGAGACGTGGATTTGAAGTTGCTTTTAAGATGAGCACGGAATGCTGATTGGCTTCATGGAGGTGTGGTTCGTAGCTGATTGGCTCACATCAGAGGCGGATCGGACTCTGAATGGAGGCAGGCGATGAGTTTCTTCGATTGAACTTGCGCTTCAGCTTCATTTCAATCTGAAAAACTCAGAGAAAGAAATAGCAATTAGAAGGCTTTTATTGACACAATATTTTAAGTCTTTGGCGCTCAGACCTCGGCAGGAACATTAATGCTGAATTATACTTTAATATGCATAAGTAGATGTATGAGAACAGGGATGTTCCCCCCAAAAATGCCGAGGTCAGAGCGTCTGTATGCTCATAAGGCAGTGTGACGGGATAGTGATTTGAATGGGAGATGATTAGCTGAATGAAATGAACAAGGAGAAGTGAGCAGAGATGCTTTCTTGCGGAAAATGACTTGCGTATGCTTTCTTGCGGAAGATGTCTTGCTTATGCTTTCTTGCGGAAGATGTCTTGCTTATGCTTTCTTGCGGAAGATGTCTTGCTTATGCTTTCTTGCGGAAGATGTCTTGCTTATGCTTTCTTGCTTATGCTTTCTTGCGGAAGTTGTCTTGCTTATGCTTTCTTGCTTATGCTTTCTTGTGGAAGATGTCTTGCTTATGCTTTCTTGCTTATGCTTTCTTGCGGAAGATGTCTTGCTTATGCTTTCTTGCGGAAGATGTCTTGCTTATGCTTTCTTGCTTATGCTTTCTTGCGGAAGATGTCTTGCTTATGCTTTCTTGCGGAAGATGTCTTGCAGATGATGCACATAGAGAAATGAGTGATCATGACAAGATGCGACAGAGTGCATGACAGGATGCATAACAGAACGCTTGACGCATGCATGAGAGAACACATGACAAGACGCAGGACCAGATACGACGAGACGCACAAGAGAGTGCATTGCAGGATACATAAAGAATGCATGAAAGGATACATAACAGAATGAGTGACAGGATAAACTGTCAATATGAGTTGCGATATGAATGAAAGTATACATGTGATGAATGATGATATGAAAGAAGCATGAAAGATCAACTATATGATAGGAGAGTTACCGACTGTGATGATTATGAATGATAAACTCAATTTGAAAGAGTGAAACATGAAGGGTCTGGCGAGACATGTGAAAAGTTTCAATCCACCACCAGTATTTGCAGTTAGATTACCTTAAAGCCGAGAGGAATTGAACAGCTAAAATTAATGGATGCTCAGAACGATGTGTGAGGCATGATGATGATGACCATGGCCCATTGTTTGAGTGATCAGGAACCTGTGAAACAATTATAAAGAACCCCCCCCAAAACCTACGAATGGCAGCATCCGTAAATTTTTAAACACATCCACGACAGAAAGGCATTATAGAATATATTTCGATCCAGGCGAGAAGCAGACCAGACGGTCAAAACGGCAGCTCTCAACCAGAGTATCCTGTTCAAGAAGGGAAGAACAAATTTAGCGTGACTCTGGCAATGATGCATTTGTGAGATTGAGGTGACCAAGGAAGGAGGGCAGCTGACGGTTGAAAATAACTGATATGGAATGAGACTGATATCTTGTGAATTCGAGAGCTGAACTCCAGGCAGGAGCCATGCTGGAACCAAGTTGAGATCAATACCTAGAACTCAATTTGCAGGCCGGCAGGTTTAATTTAAAAAGGACAAACTGAGAATAGTGAAAGGGAGATCTAGGAGAGGAAGTGACCACAAGATGAATGAATGAAGAGGATGAAGATGGTAACATGACTTAAGACATAATTTATCAAATAATGTTTGCTTAACTCATGAATGCATAAACTGCCGAACACATAATAAATGCTGTCATGAACGGATTAAGCTATTTAGCTCATTCCATGATGTTTGAAATGAAAATACTTTAGATTCTTTACTACATTCTGATAAAACTGATGATCTTCATTACTTATTAGCTTAATTAGCCTCACCAGTCTGCAGACAGGATCCGTAATTGAAAACTAATGTTATGCAATAACGCCATGATAAATAATTGATCTCGGGTTGAATTCTGAACTGTGGTATGGGGAAGGTAACAGGAATTCTGTCCTGCTGCAACATGAGACCCTCAAGGCTTGGACGGCCTTTCTTCCCACCGGGGTCGTGCTGAAAACCCTCTTTACAAATAAAAACCTTCCTCCCACAGACAAAGAGCTCTCTTTTCTTCAGCTCACTCCTGCAGACTTCTTTAGCAGCTCTCACAGAGCAGACAAAGAAGGCCAACCATGAGGCCTGGTCGGCCCTGACCAACACACAAGCTAGCAGCTGAGGGAAGGTGCCTGGCCAGCCACGCTTGATCCGGGGTCTGCTAGACTCGACTGCCTGCTTCAGCATCTGGAGAGGATCTCGTCGCCTGGGGAACATGTCCGGGCAAATGCAGAGCCAGTTGCTGTCCTAACCTCACAACCGGTAGCAGGAGCAAAGATCCCGCCACCGGAGGAGCGAACCTGAGGAATCTCCGAATTCTGAGGAAAAACCCTGCTCAAATTTGACCGCAACCGGTTCAGAGAACGTGCTCACACCAGGCCTCCGACCCGACCACATGGCAGCAGACCCATTATTTCAACAAATAATGTTCTGTTTAACTTGGGCCCCGCATTGTGAATAGATTGAAATACAAGGCAAATGTCTCAACTCCATTCCATGTTCTTGGAATCAGACTCTCAGTGAACAAGGATTCACAGAGTTATCCTGATCAACCACCCTTGTTTGTCCTTTCTTTGTTTTGTTTGCGAATAGTTCCTTAGCTTAGCCTCTTTCTATCTTCATTTTGCCCAGTAGCCCAGTCAAGTCTCACCAACCTAGCAGAGAGGATTCACCAATTGAACATTGTGCTAATTCAGGCAAACAGCATCACATAGTGATGCTCTCCGGATGTTCATTTTACCTGTTACTAAATTCTTGAATTACCAGACAATACCCAACAGACAGAGAGTTATTTATGAAACATTAAATAACTTTAAACAGTGTATAATTGCACAACACTATCACCAGACAACAGCACCCACAGTGATGCTCTCCGGATGTTCATCTTAAAATAAATTCGTGAACCTGAAAAGAAATATGTCAATCCCTAAAATACATGAGCAATTGCTGTTAAAAGATCGCCAATACTAAAATCATCCCCCACAGCCATCCGGACGTCAGCTCCCAGCTGACATTCATCAGACAATACCTACAAACAAGAACATTTAAATAACTTTAACATGTATAATTCCACAACACCTGAAGTAATTGATTAGCAAAACATTAAACTGACCGATGAAATGACAAAAGTGACAAAGTGGCCTGGTCAGCATGAATAAGAGGTCTGAACCAGTACATACCGTTCCAAACGAACGTCGAATTGCACCAGAGTTGCAGCGGTTTTAACAACAATTGGTATAAATCGCTGGATTTAAAATGCACTTCTGAAATAAAATGGGTTAAGTAACAATTTAACCCTACTGTCCGGTTAAACTGAACGTGAATGACATTGAAGGTACTTAATGCGGAAGGATTGCCAATAGTAAGTCTTTGAATGACAAAATCAGAGATTTAAAATGCTGAGACATTTGCTAATACAGCCTGCAGGTTGATGATAAAGGGGAGAAGTGAAGAACGTTACCATATCAAAGAAAGTAAGAGAACACAGAAATGGGGAAAAAACAAAAGAGGAAAATGATAAGGTTAACATTTCAGCTTACAAACTTAATTAACACTTAAAATCAAGCATACTATGGACAATAAATTACTGTAGAAAATATGAACAATGAGTTGAATTAGAATGACATAATTATGAAATAAGAGAAGATTAATGGAGTCCATCACGAACCATACTGCAACCAGTAGGTGGCAGTAATGCTACTACAAGCCTGTTGCCAACCGCCAAAACCAGAAGAAGAAGAAAACGAAAACAAACAGAATGGATGGGATACTTCTGCCTAAACAGACGGGCAGTTCAGAAGCATGATGAGCGAAATGCATGTAATAAGAATGAAAACATGAGTGGATACATGTTACCTTGAGCTGCTATAGGAGCGGGCATGAGAGGAGATCCGGCTGAAAGTTGCGCAGGACGATAGCCGCTCTCGGCTACGAAGCAGAGCGGGACCGGAGCTGAGTCAGAGTTGGGACGGCATCTACGTCGCTTGTGAAAAGCAGGGATTTGCAAGTTCATAGCGCCAGGAATCGGAGCTGATGAAAACAGAGGTTGGGTGACGGAATGAGACGCCACAGCGGAAGAAGGCCCGCTAAGAGAGCGAATCCAGGTCAGTGCTGGTTAAGATATGCTGGAGCGAATACAGAGATTGCAGAGGATGGATGCGCGGCTAGATGGCGTTCCTATGAGCAGCAGGATTTGAGGATGAGTTGTTATCGTCTTGAATCGGACATCTGATTCGAAATCCGACATGCAATCCGTTTGCGCTTGCTGGTTAGCAGGCTGAGACGTGGATTTGAAGTTGCTTTTAAGATGAGCGCGGGATGCTGATTGGCTTCATGGAGGTGCGGTTCATAGCTGATTGGCTCACATCAGAGGTGGATCGGACTCTGAATGGAGGCAGGCGATGAGTTTCTTCGATTGAACTTGCGCTTCAGCTTCATTTCTGGCTCCTTGTAATTTTAGTTTGATAATTGCTATGTCTTTTGCCACACGCAATTAGGGGCTGGCGTGTAAGAGCCATTTTTCCTTTCCTGTGTTTAAAGCCACCAGGAGGCGTATTTCATTTTGAGTTCTGAGTGTCTGATGGGGGATGGGGTTATTTAAGGTCAACCATGATTGTGTTCAGGTGTTGTTAATGGGAAGAGGCAACAGTTTTCTACTGTGCTTGGTTTGGATTGAAGTGGAATGTTTGTGGATCTAAATGGAAACAATAAGAAAATAGACATTGTTCTGATAATAAATGACTTTCTATTAAGTCAAACTGAAGATCGGCCTGGCAAATCTTAATCGAGCGCACCTAAGACCAACGCCTTTCAGTAACAACAACCAGTAGCCTAAAATAGATCATTTTAGCTGCTACAGGAATATTCGTGGGATATAGCAGAAACAGTCCTGCGTACCTGGTTTACCACCCTCAAACCAGAAAGGTCTCAAAACACAGATTGGTCAAATTCATCACAAAAAGCAGTGTGGAACAAGAGACCCAAACTAATGATGGTGACTACGAGATCGCAAAATACACAGAGAGAATATGTGATATTGAAAACAAAAATGAAACATCTCAAAGTGAGGGACAGGTCATAGATGCAAACAATGAGGTCACAAACACAGGTGACAAAGACAAATCAAAAGAGGATGACCACACAGAGACAAAAATGAATGAAAATGATTAAAATACTGCAGGGACATCAACAGAAACATATCAGGAACGACACTATTCAGAAAGGGAAAGGAGACCCCCAAAATACTTGGAAGATTACGTAACATGTTCCAAAGATAAAATGACCAATGCGAGTGTTGATTCTTGTTACAGGGCAGTGTTTGGACTTCCTCAGACATATAGAGAAGCCATCATGTCACCTGGCTGAAGCTTCTAGATGGGAACAGGCTATGAAGGAAGAGATGTCCTCACTGAAAGAAAACAACACATTTGAACTGGTAACCTTGCCAAAGGACAAAAACACAGTGGGGGGAAGATGGGTATATGCTTTGAAAGAAAATGCAGATACAAGAAAAATGTTCAAAGCTAGGTACGTCGCAAAATGGTACAAACAAACAGAGGGAATAGATTATCACGAAACATTTGCTCCTACAGCAAATCTCACCTCAGTGCGCGCACTGATGCAAATAGCTGTACAGAATGACTTTTCTGTGCATCACATGGATGTGAAGACAGCATATCTACATGCTCCCATTGATGAAGAAATATACTTAGATCAACCAGAGGGTTTCGAAGAGCTGTCAAAAACAGGCGGAAAATTAGTGTGCAAGTTGAAGAAGTCCCTATATGGCCTCAAACAATCTGAAATTGGTACAAACTCTTAAACGATCACTTGGAACAGAATAATTTTGAGAGAAATCGGGTTGATCACTGTGTTTACAAGAAGCAGATTGGAAGTGACACAATCATAGTAATCATCTGGGTAGATGACTTGATTATTGCAGTGAGCAGTGTTGATCAGCTGAACAAGTTTAAAGAAACCATGAAGTCCCAGTTTAACATGAAAGACCTTGGTCAAATCTCAAATTTTCTGGGCATACAGTTTGAAAAGAAAGAAGGTGAAATCAAAATGAGCCAAGAAAAATACATTGCAAAAATGCTGGAAAGGTTTGGGATGTCTGATTGCAAGCCAAGAGCTACACCAAATGAGCTAAAGAAGGAATGTAACAAAAATGTGAAAGAAAATAACACTGAGCTGGAAAACCCCAAAGATTACAGAGAAATTGTTGGGAGCTTGATCTATGCAATGACATGCACCAGGCCTGACATCAGTTGGATTGTCAGCAAACTGTCACAATCCTTAGCAAAACCTACAGTACAACTTAGTAGCAGCCAAACATGTTCTAAGATACTTGAAAGGTACTTCACACTACGAGCTCTGTTTCAAGAAATCAGATGAGGCCTTAAGCTTGACAGCATTCAGTGATTCTGATTGGGCATCCTCAGTAGAGGATATACGTAATACCACAGGTTACTGCTTTACTCTGACAAAACAAGGTCCTGCTATTTCTTGGAAGTCCAAGAAACAACCGACAGTGGCACTGTCGACCTGCGAAGCTGAATATATTGGTTTAGCAAACACAACTCAGGAAAGCTTATACCTAATGCAGCTAATGAATGACTTGGATTCAAATGTGTATAATTGCACAACAATTTATGGTGACAATCAAGGAGCAATAGCACTGAGTAAAAATCCAGTGCATAGGTCAAGGTGTAAACACATTGATGTGAAATACCACTTTATCCGTGACGTATTGAAGGCAGGAAGAAAGCTAGAAACTGAACCAAAGCATCCAGATAACTTGTTAAACTTCTGCTTTTAAACTCAGTTTTGACTAAATCTAGTAATCCCTGTTTGATGCATGAATCATTTTAACAACTCCTCATTTTAACCCCAACTTTAACTTTAAAATTCAACACATCTAAAATGATTTTCTATCTTTCTGCCTGTCTGCTTGGATGCCAGATGTTGTCTTTCTCAGGTTATAAAGTTATTTATGTAACAGGGAGACGATTTAAGGATCCAGGTTCTGTAGAGCAGCTTCTGGTTCTGGTCCGTCTGAAATGTCCGGACAGGAAAGGAGGGAAAAAAAAGGAAATGATTCATGTTTGAATTTATGATGAAAAGAGAAAATCTCTTTTCCTTCTTCAACATCCACAGTGGACTTCATGAGGAGCAGCAGGTGAAGGTTTTACCCCCACAGTCCCTAAACAGGATTAAAATCTATGTTCTGACCTCAGCAGAGCAGAGATGCATGATGAGCCACAGATCCAACAGAACCAGAACCGTTCTGCAGGAAGAACAGAGAAAATCCTCCAAACAAGATCTGAAAGTCTCTGAGCTGCTGCAGAAAGTGTTTCCATGCTCACCAAAGGAGAAGCTGGAGCAGATGAAACTTTATCTTTACTCACTTTTAGATTTTACCTTCAGAAAGAAGGAAATAAAAAAGATTTGATTTAAAATCATGAAGAAAAGCTTCATCCTCTGATTGAAGAAACCATCATTTACTCACTGAGCTGTTTGCAGCAACAGATAAAATGACCAGATCTGCCCAAACATTTGCAGAAAACATCTAAAATTTCCTGAAAAACCTCCAGAAACTGCATCACAATGAAGCAAAGAGTTGAGCTTTATTTCAGATTTCTTGGTTACAGGCTGAAAATGAACCAGAGAGAAAAAATATCAACTTTGCAGTTTCATCAGATTCAGATCAAAACTACATGGAGCCACTAAATGCAGCTTAGTTTTCATTTCATCCTCATTGGTCCACAGAGACAAACAATATCAGACACTAAATGACAGACATGATCAGATAAACAGGATCAACATCTCTAAACTCAGAGTTCATCATCAGGATCCAGTCAGAGTCTCTTTAAAGTCAAACTGCTGCAGCTTCAACCTCAGGATCATCAGGACAGCTCAGCTTCTCTCCTCTACTAAGATGGTGACCACCTCCACTTCCTGCAGAGAGAAGAAGGAGCAACAGAGGAGATCAGTCAGTGTTTCCAGCCTCTGGAAGCTGAACATGAACATCTCATCTGTTTGTGAAACATCAGAAACATGGAGGCTGTCCCTGAACACATCTGGATGAAACTACTGAGAGAAGGACACATGTCCAGATGTGCTGAGTGGACTTCAGCAGAGCTTCTGCTCTGTAGAAAGACCACACGGTGACTAAATGTAATGATGGGCTGTGAAATCAGGGATTTGCAGGCTGCAGTCAGACTGATCTCAGAGCTGTGACTAAGATGAAACTGATCAGCTGTTTCCTGTTGAAATGAGAGAACAAAGAGTCTGAGATCAGATCTGATGCTCCACAGCTTGATGAATGAGGACCACTGTCTCTAGACATGGTGGAAGGCTGTCAGCTGGAATCCAGCTGCATTTCCTGGAGACATGGACACAACAACAACAGTCATCTTCACATGGACACAAACACAGGAACACAACAAGCTGCTGGCTCCTCTGATTGGCTGGTTGTTGTCTTTGTGTCCAATCAGGAAGCCTGTCACCATTCTCCTCCCACTGAGAAGCTGCAGCTTTACTGGAAACACTGAATCTTTGCTTTGGTACCAACTGGGTTCAGAACAGTTCTGCTGACAGCAGCTGGACTCACTCCAACCATCTACTTACACAGATTCCAGTTTGTAGTCTGGACTCTTTACAAGATCCTGCAGCTGCTGAACATCTGATTCCTTTAGGCCGTTGTAGTACAGGTTCAGTTCTGTCAGATGGGACGGGTTGGATTTCAGCGCCGAACCCAGAGAATCACAGCTGATCTTTGACAAACTGCAGAGCTGCAATCTGAGTAAAGAATAAAAAATGTGAGCTGAAGCCACCAGGATGCAGGTTCTAACAGTCCAACAGAACCAGTTAAAGAACTCTCAATAATATTAATGACTACAAGCTGTTGCTTCAATAAAGACCTGCTGACTTCAGCTCTTCAACAATCAACAATATTATAACTTTTAATAGTTAAAACTTGTTTAGCAGTTTTTACAGTCCTGGGGTCTCATTTATAAAACTTTGTGTGGAATCTGTACTAAAAGTGAACGCAAAGAAAAAGAAAATGTAGTATGGCAAAAAATATTCAGATTTATAAAAACCAGGTTCTGGCTCAGGTTCTGCCCTCTACACGCCCAGATTAAACCAGAAACGGTCGATGCAAAGCACCTCATGAATGTTAATGTGTAGAAAATGTGTCAGCTGATCATTTTTTCATCATGGTGACGTGGCAGCCACGAAGAAAAAGCAAAGAAACGTTGGGAAAATATCCCAGAGAGGCGTTTATTAACTGTGGAAATCAGAGGTAAAAGCTCACATGTTGTCCACATTAAAATCAGTTGGTAAAAAGTAAACAATGCTGTGCTCCATGTTAAAAATTCCCCTGTGGCTGTGCATTTAGATCCACATTCAGAGGAGAGAGGTTTCCCCTCCATTATTAACCCCCCCTAAAAAGGTGATGACTGCCTGGGTGTGAGCAGAAAGCCTCCTTCTCTGCTCTCTGGGGGTTGGAGAGCTGCCTTTCAGCTCCTCAGAGGGAGGTGGAGCTACTTTCCCCTGTAGGGAACAGCACAATGCATGCTGGGAGTCAGAAGCAGGATATTGGCCAGTCCTCATTATTGGCCAGGAAATATTTGATCCCTGAAAGCGTTTCCTCAATTCTCCATCTGCACGGTCTTCCAGCAGTGCCAATGCATCCAGCGAGCAGCATTACACACAAGTGTGTTTGACTGTTTCCAGCAATTAAAGTGATTGCTGCTCACCTCGTCACAATAATCTGTGGAACACGTCACCCTAGTGATCATTGGAGAGAGGAATGTGAACGTAGAAAACCAGAGAAAATGTCTGCAGACTTTTATTTAAGATTTAAGATGGCTTATGGACATTTTTATTTATTTGAAATGTCCCAGATGTATTTAAGAGTCACCAGGACAAGAATGAAAAATACTGCAGTTTTGAACGCTTCTGATCAGGATGATCTATGATTAAAGTCTGATATGGAGTGACTGAATGTCTGAGAGGAATCCTCATGCAGGTTGGCTGTAATTCACCACTTCACCATCTGCGTCACCAATTTCCCCGTCTCCAAAATGAGCATACGCCTGGGTCAGAGTTAGCATGAGGACCACACATTTTCCCCTCAAGTTCATTTTTATAGAACTTTTGATGGAAAGTGGCGTATGCACATTTCAGGTCCATTTTGTGTGAATCAAGCTTTCTAAATGACAGCCCTGCTGACTTCAGCTCTTCAACTCTGTCAGCTCCATCAATACAAACTCAGGTTCTGCAGCCAAATTATTCAAGTTTCAAAGAAAACAAACAAGTCAGCAGCAATTGTGGAGGAAATATGAACAAATTGACATCAATGCAGATAAATGAACTATTTTAATTATTCCACAGCCATAAAAACATGATGTCATGGAGAATATTTAATGTAAAACTGACTTTAGGAGCTGAAAGCCCAGAACCAGAACCTGGTACTGTGACATGTTGTGTCTGAGTGTTTTAGTCAGTAAAATCCTTCCAGAGCTTCTAAAAGTGCTGAAGCATCAATCAGGGATTATATATTTGTTCCTGTCAGACAGATTCCAGGAGCTGAAATTCACTTTTCTAAACTGGGTTGAATCCCCTCTGACCCGCTTCACATGAGGGGGATTTATACACACTGGGGGTCCGAATGCTGTCAGGTTCTGACCTGAGATCAGGGCTCAGACTCAGTTACACAGAGAGACAACATTAAAAACTGGCTCCAAGTCCAGGAACAAACTCAGGAGATATTTATTAGAATAGAAGATCTGAACTTTGTTTTCAGCTGAATTATATCCAATTATTCACATAAATATAAACTCAACTATTTTAAAATCATCCTATTGAAAATGTAGAAAAAGTTATTTAATTAAGTTTTAAAGATATTAAAAACCTTCAAATAAATGAAACATCAGTGTTTTTCATTTCTTCTATCTTCCTCTTTCTCAGTTCTGGATAAAAACTGAAACCCTAAACTGAAATTAAGATCATTGTTTCATGTTTTCTGCTGATTATTTAATAAGTCCTGTCAGGAAGTTGGAAACAGAAAGAAACTTTAACTGGAGCAAAGCAGTGAAGAAGAAAACAGACTTTACCATGAAGATCCTCAGTGTGGATCAGTAGAATATCAGCCAGATGTCTGCAGTTTAGTGTCAACACAACTTTCACATCACAAATATCAGAACTAAAACATGGAGTCTGACCTCAATATCTGTAGTTTGCAGAGGGGAGTCTGGAGAAAACCACAGAGCTCCTTCACTCCAGCATCTTTCAGGTCTTTGTTCCAGCTCAGGTCCAGTTCTGTCAGATGGGAGGGGTTGGACTTCAGAGCCAATCCGACAGAAGAACAGCTGATCTCTGACAAACTGCAGTCACTCAATCTGAATAAAGAATAAAAGATGTGAGCTGAAGCCACCAGGATGCAGGTTAAAACTGAAATATGAACAAATAAATTATAAAATGTAGAAAATGTATTTCCCTGAATGTAAAAGTCCCAGAAACATGATGAACTGATGTCTGATATTTGATCCAGTAGAACTGATTTAAAGAGTTAAACCCAGCAGAACCAGAACATTTTATCATGACATGTTGTTAGAATATTTCAGTCGGGCCTTCAGTGGTTCTGAGCTGGAACCAAACTGGACTTTAATAAGCAAAGTGTGACATCAGAGCTGTTAATTAATGCTGCTGTGATTGAATGGAAGCAGCTCATTTTCACAGTGACAGTAACCTTCTATTGAGGGGAACTGAGGGATTTTATCTGAAGGATCAACAGCTGCAATAATTACACTTCACTCATTTCTAACCACATGAATACATGACTGAGAACAGAAGCGCTTCTACCTGTTCTATTGTCACACAGGATGCTGCATCACAAACAGAACCAGTCTGATATCAATGTTATCAGCAAAGAAAGCAGAACAAATTCCCAAACAAACATCAGATTTCTTCATCCAACCATCCAAGCTGAGATTTAAACTGGAGGCCAACAGTTCAGAGCTCAATGTTGCTTCAGTCCAGAAGGTGGAGCCCAGAACAAATGGACCTTTTCCAGTTTTTACTCTGCAGAACATCTGGACCACATTCAGACTCTTCAGGAAAAATGCTGCTTATTTTTTTCCTGGACTTTTCTGCTTGTGTCTCTGACTCCTTTATTGTCGGCTATATTAGATGATGCTGGATTCATGGTGAGGATATTTACAGAGAGTCTGCAGTCATTTCAACAAGTCCTCCCATTGTTTAGATCCTGGCTCACTGAAAAGGGCTCCTAGAAAGTAGAGCTGAACAATATCAGGAGAACATGGCTGTACAACGAGCAGACAGGACCCACCGGACTCTGGTTAGAAACATTTTTACTTCAACTTCCCAGAAGTTGAAGTAAAAATGCCAAGTGAACTAACTTGATCTTCCTCACATTTCTCATCTAGAGCTGCCTGCAGTCTGAAACATCTCCAATCTTCTGGCCCACCTCGCCCGTTCTGCAGAACAGGAGAAGTCCAACGGTTCTGGAGGGGTTACTTGTACTGCCGTCTCCATCTTTGTTCTTCTATTCCTGGTTTCCTCACCTTCAGGATGTAAACCTCTGGATGTGTTGTCTCTCGGTACCTCTCTCAGCCCACATGGGCCCGTCAAGGACCCACATCCTAGCAACACCAGCAGCTATAGTGAGGTGGTCAGCTTAGCGTGGCTTTCAGTAGTGATGGTCTGCTTGAAGCTGAAGTCTCTGGAGCATTTGTCGAAACAGCAACACAGTCCTTCAGAAGAACTTTGTTGGGGCTTGATTCATGGGGCCGGGTCATGGGTCAATGAAGTCCAAAGCTTCATTTGGGACGTCATTGATCTGGTGGTTCAGCACCTGCTTCATGGCTTTCAGCAGAAGTCCATCATGTGTAACAGCCGCTCCATGTAGCTCTATAATGAACCAGCAGGTTAAATAGGGATGTAGTACTATGGACCGGGCCCTGGAACCTTTAATCATGGCTCGCGTACCACCTATTCACAGGAGATACTACTTGTTATTTATTTAGATTTCTCCTCAATAATTACTGTTTAGTTTAATGCTGCTGCCTCCACTTAGCAGCAATTTATCAATTTATAAACCTTAGATAACCTACGAAGAATTAAACTTTAGTCCATTCTAATCTGATGTTAGAAACACTCCCATGAAAAATAAAATACTACATAATTATAAAACAAAACTGAGATCCGAAAAATTTAGGTGTTGTGTTTTTTTTAGAACAATAATAATTAAATTAAAAATAATTCCAGTCACAAAATGTGATCTCAGCAGTGTCACAATAGTTTCTAAACAATATTCACCTCTCAGGTTTATCAGGTCAAACTGCTTCAGTCCAAAACATCACTTATCAGGTCAGCTAATATTGACTAAATACGGATAATTGAAGCCAGAATAAAGCGCTGCAGGCCTGAGTCGTTGCTTGGGTTTGTTGTGGCTAAAAACAAACATCCAGTTCACTTGCTGAGCAAACCAACTAAAATCAAGTGAACTTGTTAGGTTCATGGAGCCCAAATCCTTTAGAGTTTGGACTGGATGGGGAAGGCTAGATGGGGGATCCCTTTAATGTGCAGCTGGTCCAGATGAGGAGGCAGGTGAGGGGCAAAGGTCAACCCTCAAGGTCGTCCAGGGCAGCACACATGTGAAGCCAAAGCAGCTGAATAACCAACGTCTGCTCTTCCAGCGGGTCCAAAGATTGGCTCCTGGTCCACTCTGGACATCAGCAGCTCTTAGCTCCTATTCGGTTATTTACAAACTCATTTCTTTGATATGAAGTCAGTAAGAGTTTAACTGGACGATAATGTTAGAAAATATTTAATATACAGTAAAACAAGCTGCTACCTCATTGAAAACATGCTAATAGTGCTTAGCAATGCTAACTTTGGCTCAAAGCATCATTCTGAAGCAGCAGAAAAAACAAAGACTTTTATCATCAGTTGCTTCTTAAAGTATGTTACTTGTCTGTAACTTTGCATTAACCTCAGTAGTAGACAGCTTTAATCTCTCATCGTTTGTAATTCTGCTCCACACCGGGCCCTCTGGCTTGTCTGCTCATGCCTGTGCATATTCTCAATCATCAGAGTCATGGCAACTACAACAGGATTAAATCCAAGGTTAGCAGACTTTCACTCAGTTCTGTGAAAACGTTTCAACACTGATCCAGGAGTCTTTGACAATCCTGGAGGCTCTCAGTTGAGCAACGTGGAGTTTAGGAGTTGCTGTTTTTAGGCAATAAATCCTGACAGGAAGTTGGAAACAGAAAGAAACTTTAACTGGAGCAAAGCAGTGAAGAAGAAAGCAGACTTTACCATGAAGATCCTCAGTGTGATCAGTAGAATATCAGCCAGATGTCTGCATTTAGTGTCAACACAATTTCACATCACAAATATCAGAACTAAAACATGGAGTCTGACCTCAATCTCTGTAGTTTGTAGAGGGGAGTCTGGAGAAAAACACAGAGCTTCTTCACTCCAGCATCTTTCAAGTCGTTGTTGTGACTCAGGTCCAGTTCTGTCAGATGGGAGGGGTTGGACTTCAGAGCCAATCCACAGAAGAACAGCTGATCTCTGACACACTGCAGTTAATCAATCTGAATAAAGAATAAAAAGATTTGAGCTGAAGCCAACAGGATGCAGGTTAAAACGGAAATATGAACAAATAATAAAAAGGGTAGAAAATTAATTCCCTGATTAAAAAGTCCCAGAAACATGATGAACTGATGTCTGATATTTGATCCAGTAGAACTGATTTAAAGAGTTAACCCCAGCAGAACCAGAACATGTTATCATGACGTGTTGTTAGAATATTTCAGTCTGGCCTTCAGTAGTTCTGAGCTGGAACCAAACTGGACTTTAATAAGCAAAGTGTGACATCAGAGTGTTAATTAATGCTGCTGTGATTGAATGGAAGCAGCTCATTTCACAGTGACAGTAACCTTCTATTGAGGGGAACTGAGGGATTTATCTGAAGGATCAACAGCTGCAATAATTACACTTCACTCATTTCTAAACACATGAATACATGACTGAGAACAGAAGCGCTTCTACCTGTTCTACTGTCACACAGGATGCTGCATCACAACAGAACCGTCTGATATCAATGTTATCAGCAAAGAAAGCAGAACAAATTCCCAACTGTGAGTTAGCTGGCCAAAGTGGCTAAAAGGAAGGCAGTCAGGCAAAAGATGTCCAGTGCAGCAGGTGGTTTATTCACAAAAAGGTGTTGAAAAAAATATTTACAAAAAATCTCAAAAAAATAACTAAAAGTTTAACATGGCTAAAACAGATCAAAACTGAACATAAGCAACCAAAATTAATGTCACGTGCACACAGACACTGACCTGGTTCTCCCCCCTTCTCTCTAGAACCTCTCAATTTCTTGTCTTTTATACCTTTCCCCACCAAGGTAGACAAAATGGCCTCCGATGGACTCTCCCACCCAGGCAACCCCCAAACAATTGATACATTTCCTATCATTGTTAAAATAATACAATTCAGCACTATATCTGAATATGAAACAATGCAACAATTGAAATACAAACAGCATTAAATTACACAATGCCCAAAACTTAATCTGGATGGATTACTGCTTCCCCTCTTCAGATGGTCTCTTCCTGTGCAATCCTCCAACAGGAAGCCTAATTTCCAGCAGTGAGGTAACACCTCCTCAGGCAACCATCAGGGAATTCACTAAAATAAAAATACACAAGATAAATGAAAACACAATTACAAACTGAATGAATATTTAAACCACAATGGTATAGTAAATAATCATTAGAAATGCAAAACATAAACAAACCGGGATAGTATATGTTTGCAAACTAAAGACTAAATACAATATGACTAAATCAAAACAAACAGAATGTTACCAAATGTATATATTAAACGACAAATGGGGTTTCACACACTTGGTCACACTCCCCGCCCGTAAGACCGTTACTTCTCTGAGTCACGGGACAGGGAGTCAGCAATGACTTCTTGTGTCCTTGATCTATACTGGATCTGGAAACGGAGGGCTGAAGGGATAAATTACATTAGTATCTTGCATTTGAATCTTTCATTTGTGAATCCATTGCAAAGCCCGATGATCAGTTTCAAGAACAAACTCTTTTCCAATGAGATAATACCTCAACGAATCTAAAGCCCATTTAATAGCCAATGCTTCCTTTTCAATCGTTGAGTACCTTATTTCTCTAGGAAAAAGTTTCCTGCTTATGTACTGAACTGCCAACTGCTGTCCTTCCTCTCCTTGAAGCAAAACAGCTCCTAGGCCGACCTTAGAGGCATCTGTTTGCACTGTAAAGGGAAGATTAAAATCTGGACATTGCAAAACAGGTTTCTGACACAGACAGTTTTTCAAATCATTGAATGCAGTCACAGTTTCCTCAGTCCACTTAAGCTTCGTAGGACTAGATTTTCTCGTCATGTCCGTCAGTACAGCAGCTCTTGAAGAAAAGTCTGGAATCAGTCTTCGGTACCAGCCTAGTAATCCCAAAAAGGATCTCAATCTTTTCTTGGTATTTGGTAAGGGTGCTGCTGCAATTGCATCCACTTTCCCAACCTGTGGACGGATGCCACCCCCTCCTATCACATACCCCAGATACTGCACCTCAGGTTTGGAAATGTGACACTTCTTGGCATTTATAACAAGTCCAGCATTCTTGATGCGTTGAAACACATCATCCAGATGTTTCAGATGATCCTCCCATGTACGACTAAAGATAACAATATCGTCAATGTATGCAGCTGCATATTGTTCTGCACCTCTTAAAACTTGATCCACTAAACCTTGAACTAATGCCTTTGAAATGTTGCCGGTGCTCCGTGCAAACCAAAAGGCATTACTGTGAATCTAAACAACCACTTGGTACTCTAAATGTTGTTAAGTCCTTTGAAGATTCTGACAATGGAACCTGCCAATAACCTTTACAAAGGTCAAGGGTCGTCAGAAAGTTAGCATTTCCCAAGCGATCAATTAGTTCATCAACCCTCGGTATTGGATAAGGATCAAAAGCAGATACAGAATTTAACTTAGAAAAGTTTACACAAAATCTAAGTTTAGAATCATCTTTCTTCGGGACAAGCACTACTGGACTACACCACTCACTATATGATGGCTCGATGATTCCTGCAGCCAACATCTCCCCAAGCTCATTCTTCAGCTCCGGCAATAGCTGAGCTGGAATGCGGCAAGTGGTATCTCTAATTGGCTGTTGGTCTGGAGAATGCAGAGTAATTTTGTGTTCAATGCGGTGTGTCCGACCTGGTTTTAAACTAAAGAGTTCCTCTGTCATAAGTGACTGCAGTTTGCAACGTCTTTCCACTGGTAAATGATGGAGGTCTGGAAATACAGATTCAACCACTGAAGGAGGAAAGTACTGCTCCTGAGGGTCTTCTTCATCCACAACCGCGCACGCCCACATAGATGTTGCTTCCTGTGGCTGATCTGTCCATTCTTTCAACAGATTAACATGAAACACTTGATGGGTTTTTCGACTCTCTGGCAAATAAAGCTCATATGTGACTGGACCTGTTTCTTTGTGATTTGGTATGGTCCTTGCCACTTTGCAAGAAGACTGCTTTCAGAAGTTGGAACAGTAGAAGAACTTTTTGCCTTCACTG